>NC_133579.1:34160226-34367610 GCF_964106895.1 Numenius arquata | reverse complement strand
GCTGCTCCCGCCTCGCCGGGGGAGCCCCGGCTCTTTTCGCAGGGCGGCCGAGGGGTCTCCTGGGAGCCGAACTCGCGGCCTCCCCGCCGGGAGCCCCGGCAGCGTGCGGGTACTAACGCGCTTTATTTAAACGCCTCGTAGAGGGACTGGAGCGGAACGGCTCTTGGGGAAGAAGCGGAAAGATGTCCCGGGACGCTGAGGACGGTTGTTTAACGGCCTAGACCTGTGGGAAGAGTCGCCGCCTCCGTGTCGGCAGCGCTTTGGCTTTGGTACGGCGGTTGCGGCGTGGGGCGGTCTGTGGTGATTAGGTTTTGTGGTGACTGGGGATGTGCTGTCCAGCGCGGGAGCCTCAGAGAGTTAATTGCGAGTAAGTACTGCCCTTTGCTGGGAGAGAGATCGCCCAGGTGGGAGTCTTTATCAGATGAGAAGAAGCTTGGGCACGTACCTTGCTTTCTGGTTCCTCGGGATTTTCTTGATCGCTTGAGCTTGTAAATATGCTGGTGGGGAGATTCCCTGAGGATACTACCTCAGAGCTTCGAGGAAGCAAATTACAGGTGAAGCAAGCGCTCCTTTTGGCTGCTCTCTTGTTTCCCTAAGCCTGATGCAAGGATGGCCAAGCGGCACTTAGAAGTAGCTTCTGAAAAGTGCTGCGTACAGCTTTATGTTAAAGGAAGGTAGCATTGATTTGAGGTTATTTTAATGTTTTGAATTGTAGAACTATATTAGTGCAGAAACTGTTAGGTGCACTTAGCTCAGTCGTGTTGGAGGAGGGCCAAATGAAAATATGGTTGAAGTCAAAAGGCAAACAGGTTTTTCAGCAAAGAGTTTCACAAAAATGTTTACGTAACTTCCATAAGCTGTATACAATTTTTCTTCATGTCCTATGATGTAGACACTGTGGTGTCTTCATGGCTTTGGTTTTGTAACCATTTTATCTCAGATTTTGTGTGGTACACGTGAATTGGAAATTGTTATATTTAGATTTCCAATAAATTATTTCCAAAATACGCAGTGCAAGGTAAACTGTTGTTTTGTTTTAGTAGGAGAAAGTATATTTTATAAGCCTCCTCCTTTAAAAGAACTTAATTGACTTTGTTCAGGTTAGTGCGCACCTGTATTGTAAAGTTTTTAATGCTAATTGGAAGCCAAACATTTTATCTTGTAGAGTGAGTCTTCTTAAATACCTCTACTAAAGCAAAATTTGTAAGTGGAAATAAGTCATGTCAAAAGCTTCTAGCTATTTCTGTATGTCTTGCATCAAGTAGTGAAAAATCTTGTCGTAATTCTTTCCTAAAAGATGCATATGGTAAAAATCAAAAGCTTATAAAACTTAAGTTGTTATACTCGGACATTAAAGGATCTTTTTATTTTGGCACCAAAGCCTAAGCTTTTATAAAGCTTTTTCAGTTGTAGGTTACTTACGCTAAATTTACAATTCAGTTAAATGGTCTTTGCATATAGTGGTGTTCAGCTAGCATGTGAAAAGCAGAAATTAAGTTGCAGTCAAATGTTTGTATAATCAGTTATATTGTTTTAAAAGAATAGAAAATGAGAATGGTAATTAAAACATTCCCTAATGATTATCCTTATGATGTGCATATGGCATACCGTAATACAACACAGATTTAGAGGTTGAAGTCCATTGGGAAAATCAGCTGTAGGATTCTGTTTTGTAGAGTGAATGATGATCGTATCTACCGTAAAAGAATTACTGGATATTTTATTTAGAAGTTTCTGGGTTTAGTCAGCTGTATTTTATTTATTTAATTCAGTCTTTAAAATTTGAATGTTGTGTTCGCAGCATTTTTTGGTATAGTTCAGATATTAACAAGAAACAAAAAGTTTATGTGCCTGAAATCATAGACCTTTAAAGTTGGATATAAATACTCCATACAGTGACATCTGGAAGTATTCAGTTTTCCAGCTCTATAAATCAGCTGTTATCATTAGAAAGTTGTGAGATGTTAAACCCAACATGATAATGGCTTTATGCTTGTCTCCCCCTTCCCCCTTTTAATTTGTAAGTAATTTCTGCAAACACTTCTAGGAGTAATTAGACCATGTATTCATGGCCTTAATTAACAGAAATCTAGGTGCAATTTGTATGTGATGCTGAGTGTTGTGACATCAGCTTCTGGAGTTTTGTTATGAGTTAATTTAAAAGTACAGAGATAGAGGATAGGTAGATAAAAAAAGGAACCTGTGGTGTAGTGTTTGGTTTTTTTGTTGTTGTTTGTTTTTGGTTTTCTTTTTTTTTTTAATCTGGTAGAAGTAAGAGTGCTTTTATCAGTACAGATATATCAAAGATCATTCAGAAACTGAAGAGTGGATTTTAGTTTGTTTTGGTTATTGTACATCTATTCTAGTATGTCTGTATGACTGAATTCTAAGTATAGCTACTCATACTACCTTATTTCTTATGCCTTATTAAATATGGTTTATTTATCTTTTTACTTTATATGTGCCTCTTTAACCTCTTTTTTTTTCCTCCTTATTCTTTCTAGCTATTATTTTTAAATGCACAGACTGGACTTTTCAGTATGTAGTGGAAGTTCTCTCCAGATTTTTGTATATTGCTGTTATCAGCGAAGGCTTGATTAAACTCATGATTTTACCCATGCAGACTGTATGCTATCGATGCTCAAATTGGTACATTGACTGGGATGGAGTTAATTTTCTTCATAGCAGCTAGTATGGGGCTGTTTTGGATTTGTGCTGGAAACAGTGTTGGTAACACAGGGATGTTTTGGTTATCGCTGAGCAGTGCTTACCCAGAGTCAAGGCTTTTTCTGCTCCTCACACCAACCCACCAGCGAGTGGGCTGGGGGCACACGTAAAGGTATGGGGGGACACAGCTGCGTCAGCTGACCCAAGGGATATTCCATACCGTATGATGTCATGCTCAGCATATAAAGCTGGGGGAAGAAGAAGGAAGGGGGGGAACATTTGGAGTTATGGTGTTTGTCTTCCCAAGTAACAGTTACGTGTGATTGGAACCCTGCTTTCCTGGTGATGGCTGAACACCTGCCTGCCAATAGAATGCAGTAAATGAATTCCTTGTTTTGCTTGTGTGCGTGGCTTTCACTTTGCCTATTAAACTGCCTTTATCTCAACCCATGAGTTTTTTCTGCACTTTTACTCTCCCAATTTCTCTCCCCCATCCCAGTTTGGGGGACTGAGCGAGCAGCTGCATGGTGCTTAGTTGCTGGCTGAGGTTAAACCACGACAATCCTTTTTTTTTTTTTTTTTTTTTTTTTTTTGGAGATAAAGACAGTTTAATAGAACAGTAATGGAAAATAATAATACCACTAATAATGGTAAAAGAATATACAAAATAAGTGATGCAGTGTAGTTGCTCACCACCTGATGATGGATTGCCCATCCTATCCCAAGCAGCAATTGCAGATTCTTGCCCCCCTGGCCAACCCTTGTTTATATAATCAGCATTGATGTTTATGGTATGGAATATTCTTTTGGCCAGCTTGTCTTGTCTATGCTCCATCTCAGCTTCTATAGGAAGTTGAAAAAGTCCTTGACTTAATATAAACATTACTAAGCAAAAATTAAAACAATATGTGTTATCAACATTGTTCTCGTACTAAATGCAAAACACGCAGTTACTAGGAGGAAAATGAACTATCCCAGCTGAAACCAGGACGGTATCCATCCCTGGGGCAGTTGATTCCAAGTGCACTGCGTGCCCCTCAAAAGTGAAAGCAAACTGTCACCTCTACCTCAGCCGAAACCAGCGTAGTAAACAATGTACAAATTATATCAAACAGTTCAATGAGCTTTTTTGGTGTGAAAGAGTCAGCTATATAAAAGGTTGCTTTATTGGCAGGAACTTTTTACAAACAAACCCAGCAACTTATTCTAATAAAGCAGTGGAAGATGCAGATACTTAAGTGATGTTTTTCAATAAAGTTGCTCCCTGAGCAAAGACAACCAAAGGAGCAGCAGAATGTTTTCTGGACACTAGAAGAACAGCTGTACTGTACTGGATCAGTCTGTGTGTCTGTTTAGCGTAGCGTCTTGTCTCAGCAGCGAATGCTAGTTTATGTATAGGAAAAAGCATAAAACCAGTAGCCTTCATTAGGAAGTTGCTGCTCTTTGGTGGAAAAAAAAATGTTTGTAGTGTATTTAATAAAATTAAAAGTTTGGATATCTTTTTGCAGAGAATCAGAATGACTAAAAAAAGGAAACATCAAGAAGATTTCCAGAAAGTGAAATTAAAAGTTGGGAAAAAAAAGCCTAAACTAGAGAATGCAACTGATACTACCTTCAAAACAAGGGCCATACAAATTCCTGAGCAGCTTAAAGAAGATGGAGTGCTTCCTACACAAAACAGAAAACTTAACATAAAGGTATACTATGATATTACTTTCTGAAATGACAGAAAATGACTTGTCATTTGTCTAGGTTTACTGTGTTTAGTACAGTTTAGTAAAAAAGATTTAAAAAGAACCCAAACCTTAGAAAAACCCAGCAGAGTATCTGAATACAGCCTCTTTGATTATTTTATGGCTCAAATTGCTGGACCAGCATATAACCCGAGGGAGATGTTTTCAGCAGTGCTAAAACTAAAGTTGCACACTGATTTAAGTATCTAGGATTAACATTCAGTTTTTGAAAGTCTTGGATCATAACTTAAGGACAGGGTTTTAAAAAGTAGGCTTCCTGAGATGATGATTTTAAAAAAAATCTTGTATTTCTTTGGCTGGTGGTTCTGCTTTCCTTCCTTTGCATCGTCTTCTATCTCTTGCAGCTCTCTGTTTAAGCTGAAGAAAGTTGAGCTTAAGATTTCATAGTTCTACTCTTGAGAATGAGTGTGAGAGGACTTATTTTTGGTTGTCCCTCTGTTAAGTCAGTAGGGTTGTGCATAAACTTAAAAAGGAGGAATATCTAGTTACCTGAAGGACAAGTCATGTTATCTTGTTTTTTCTGTCATTGAATTTTGATGATTTGTTCATTGTTATGCTTTAAACTGATACTATATTTGTTCTGTACGTATCATGCTCTTATGGACAGCAGTACATCATAAGAATAGATATATTTCTGAGTGTTTAAGAAAAATGCACTGGATATAGGTGGGGAAGTTTAAAGAGCTTAAAGTAATAATGCTGACAAGTACATATGTTTCTTTCCTTGTAGGATCTGCTTTCACAGATGCATCACTATAGTCCTGGGGTTAAGCATAATGCACTTCTTGGGCTCAAAGATCTTCTGTCTCAGTATCCATTTGTAATTGATGCACACCTTTCAAATATAATAAGTGAGGTGGCAGCTGTGTTTACAGACAAAGATTCTGGTGTCAGAGGAGCAGCTGTTCACCTGCTGCAATTCTTGGCTTCAAAAATAAGAGCGGAACAGATTGCTCCATTTTTTCCTTTGGTAAGTGCCCATCTCTCCAGTGCCATGACTCATATCAGTGAGGGGATTCAGGAAGATTCATTGAAAGTCTTGGACGTTTTATTGGAAGCATACCCAGCCCTTCTCACAGACCGCAGCATTATATTGTTGAAGAATTTTGTAGAGCTTATTTCTCACCAGCAACTGTCAAAAAGACTGAAAAGCAGAGAGAAGCTTTCCTGGATGCTCTCTGTTAACCCAAATCGCAGAGTAACTTCTCAGCAGTGGAGGCTGAATGTACTTACCAGGCTCAAGAAGTTTCTCCAAGCAGTGGTAGATGGATCCAGTGAAATAGAGGATGAAGGGCTTCAAGAACAAAAGGATAGCCCTCATTCTGTGAGAAACCCAATATGTATAAGTTGGAAGGTCCATGCAAATAATCAGCAACATATACAACTGTTTGAAAATGGTGGCTTACGACCAAAGATCAACTCATCATTTAGACTGAGGTGAGAAAACGTTAATTAATACAGGAATTAATGTCAAGTGTATGGTCACAGTGTTAAACTGTGGTTTGTTGCTGTTAAAGACAAAAATTTAATTTTTATTGTGGGATTGTCCCTTAGCCATATTTTAGGGCATTTAGTGTAATGTGCAGTCTTACTGCAGTGGCTTGAAAATATGGAAATATTTGGCACATAATTGTGCTATGTGTATATCATGAACTTTCCTGTTATCAGACAAACGCTTTATTTTATGCTATTCATAATAAATTTGAAAGACCAACTCTAGCATATTTTTTTTGGACGTGAACTAGCGACTACAGGTTGTTACAGGTTATCAAATAGATCAAGGGCAAGCAGGCAAATTTCTTTACGTTAAATGTAAGCTTGTTATACTGTGATAATGAATTTTGCTGAAATTTTGTGCTTTTACCTTCAAAAGTTTACCATAAGTTTAGGAGTCTATTTTCTTTGAATATAGTGTCTTTTAAAAAGGACAGCATGATAAGATGTGTCTGGCTGTATGAAGTTCTGCTGAGTTTCCAATTCTAGAAATTTTTAATCAATTCGCTGGTTTATATCTTCACTATGGATAAAAGACATCTCGTCTGAGATATGCTGATGAATATGGAAGAAAGTGTAGTGTGCTTAGTCACAGAAAGGTTTGTGTGTTTTTTAGTACTATAAATACTGTGAGGTTGGGGTTAAGGGAGAAATAACTAACCATCTTTATTTCTCTTCCTCCTTTCTGATTCACCCACTCCTCAAACTAGAGGGGAATCTCCCACCCTACTTTATGGTACTTCTTAAACATTGGCATACTCATGGATATGCATTACTGTAGATGTTGCATACCTGCTGGTAGGAGACCTGGAATGACAACTTGAAAAACAGAAACCGTTTAGCTGTTACACAGCACTTCTAATTCGTAGATATCAAGGTGGTTTGAAGGGAAACCACAATCCTTGTTTTACTGCTGGGGGAGAATGAATAATTGGTATAAAGGAGTTATACCAAATTCATCTAGGAGGTCAGTGGCCAAGAAAGGTGTAAAACGCACTGCTTAATCCATTTCTGTGTCCATCTCGTATCTTTGAATGAATGAAGTACTGAAGAAGAGGTGTTCTCTCTTGGCCTGAATTAGCAGGTGTTTTTAATCTCTATCGTGGAGACACACAACCAACCATTCCATTCCCACTCTCCTAGTCTTTCTCTTAGTAGATAGCATATTACTTGTAGGTATAGGAAATTTACATTAAGCTAAGTAAAATGTGCAGCTTATTCTCATAAAAGTGGTTGTTAACATAGCATAAGAGTTTAGTCATGGCCAACAAGATCTACTGCAGGTAAAACTGTAGTTGGATATTAGACCAGTGAAGCCCACCTGAGGCAGGGGGAGGTATTCAGTGCTGAGCACAAAACTGTCCTATGGACTTCATCTCTGCAGTCAGAAGCATACAAGTGTGGACCACCATGTGTCAGAGGATTCTTGTATTGTGCCCTGAATAATATGCAGTGTGTGATGTACCATGCCCTGTAATAGCTGAAGATGCATTGTGTCCAAGGTCTAGGAAAATAAACTTTACATCTGGTGTCACCTGAATTGGATTCTGCTTTTCTGAGGAGCTAGATTTTGGTGAAACGTCGTGATCCACTTGTGGTTATAAATACTTTCAAAAAGGCGTTTGCAAGCATGAGGAGGAGCCAGAAGAATAGAAGGAAACATTGCTAGAATCCAAGGCGAGATTGGCAAAGCAAGCTGATGGCAGCAGAACAGAAGAATGGAAAGAGAAGGGGCATCTGCAGAAGGTACTAAAATGTTCTCATTTGATTGCATTTGCACATATTTTTGGTATATTCATTTTGCACAAAGGGCCAGTACAGCTTTTTTTTTTTGGATAACAGTGAAATTCTGAGAGTGGAAGTTACTGTGGTGGATTTTGTATTTGCCACTGAAATCTTTTTTAGTAATCTGAAGGTGTTGAATTCTGTCTCTTCCAATCCCAACTGTGGCCTTTCCCAGGCCTCTGCTGTGGCTGTTACTGCAAGGACAGAAATTACTTCTAATAAGAGGTGCAAAACATCTGTAATGCACCTTTTGAGTATTTCCAAAATCTCAAACTGTGTGTTTTTGTTTAAAGTAATCAATGCACAAATAGTCAAGTCCTAAGTATAGATAATGAGTTGACCAAACCATAAGTAACTAATTGCGGTGTGAATGTATTGATGGCCTCATCACTAATACTGCAAGTAAGTTTTAACTTTATTCTTTAAAAAATGGGCTTCCAAACACCACTAATGATATGCTAAATTTTTTAAGTTCCTATATCTTTTTAATCTTGCAAATTCATCGGGTAGGGATGGCACCTCATTGATAACCTAATGATTACGGAAAGGGACTTTTCAGAATCAGTTTGCTGTATTAATGTTTAGTAAAACAGTAGATTCTGAGTTTGGAATGCTGGATGGTTCAACAATGCACATCTTAAGACTTTATTGTTGTGCGTTAGGTCTTTCTACTCTTTGTGAATTAAAGATTACAGTGAATTAAGAGACTATTAGAATATATCCTCTGCTTTATGTGCTGACTGCTGCTTTTTGCGTCAAACTCATTTCAGGTGTGGAAAAATGGAAAGCCTTCACAACTTAAATGTGGTGATACCAAGGTGTGTGATCTCCTTTTGAACTGAAAGCGGTGCTGAAGAGAAATGGTAGAGCTTCTGTTTCTTCTGAGAAAGGACAAAGTGAAGCTGCAGAGAAAATTAAAGAAGACTTGAGAGACCAAAATGGAAGACAAAGCATAGTGAATAAATATGTATATCGAGTGACCTGTGCGTAAGATAGAAAGGGAAAATGCAGTTCATTTGCTCTGCTGAGTGTTTCTTTGTTGCAATTGGCAGTGAACACAAAAAAGGAGGACAGTACCCTGGCATAGACTTTGAGCAGTAAAAACTTAATAACTTCCAATGACTTTTCTTATTTTAAGCAGCATAAAGTTGTTTCCTTATTTTCTGTTTCTTTTACACTTCCTTGACTTCCCTTTGCTGAATTTCTGTTGTCCACTTACTGTCAAATGGCAGATATGTTACACAGTTTTCTTTTGTTTCATCCTGCTTTATAAAAATACTGAAGTTATAAAGAAAAATGACATCTTAAGGGGTACACAAATATCTTGCAACTCCCTTCAATAGTATTTCATACCAATATAAAGGTAATATGCTTTGTAGTGTTTCTGAGACCCACCTTGCCATTAAAGAATAGTGATAACAGATGTGTGACAAAAAGATTAACACTTCAATTGACATCAAGCTTTCCCAGTTCAGTGAATATAGTGAACCTATATTGCTAAGGATATTGCGCTAGTCAAATGCCTACTGGACAGATTACAATAATACTTTGTCATCATCTCTTACTGGCAATTGGATTTTATTTACCCCTTTTGTTGTTAACCTTGAATATTTGGAGGAGTCTTACCTTTAGAGATCAGGGCTTCTTTTGCAGGGGTACATGTAAGCAGTGCTAAGTATTCTTGCCCAAACGCTTTTGGCAGCTGGGTGGAGTATCCCTTTTGGCATGGATTCTTCCTTCTTTTTCCATCCCTTGTTTTCAGAAAAGTACTGAAATGGTTGGGGGGTGTGTGTTATACTTTTGTAGGAATCTTCAGGTCTGTGTTGCTAACTTCTCGTGTTTCATTCACTGTTTAATGGGGAGGGTTTTTTTATGTTCCAGAAATAGATTGCTTGAATTCCAGAGCTCTGCTGTAATATCAGGTGTTATTTTCAGAGAAACAATTAAAGGCTGCGGCTTCAGAACTATTTCAGCCAATTACTGACATTTCAGAATCTCAACTGAATGTGTAGTCCTGTCATAGCATAGCATTTACAGGACAGCCTAGCTTCTTCAGTGAGGTTATGGTCTTGGTATCAACTGGCTTGTTCAGTGAAGCTTTAACATTTATCGTGGTTATAACTGGAAGGTGGTCTTTGTCTACTCTGTCTTTAGATGACTGAGAGTTGAATGTCTGAGTTGGAACCATTTGCTCTAAACAATCTTTATACTCTGAAAGAAACTAGTGTCTTTACTGCAGGGTCTGCGGTATAGGAGTACATAGAGCAATAAAAAAGGGACAAATAAGCCAAATTACATTGACTGCATATGCTGGTTGCTACAGCTAATACTAACCTTAATAAAATTTTGAGATGTCTGATAGTTGTAGTAGGTACTAAAGATAAAAATAACTTTTTTCTTATGACCAGTTCTGTTTCCACTTGTCCATTTTATTTTGTGCTGGAGGTCTAAATTCTCTCTCCCATCTCTCCCTCATTGAAAAAGAGCCTGCATTTGTCTCACACTTTCTTTTGATTCTTTTGCAGATGCCTTCTCCCTGCTGCTTTTACAGTTTGTTAATACCTGGGTTTGTTTTGGTTTAGTAATTTACTTGAGATACCGATTTCAACCAGAGAGAAACGACAGAGTAAAATTTTCTGTTATGTGCATATTATAGATGATTGCAACAGCGTGAGACATGTAGCTTCATAGAAGGATACAACTAATTGGATAATTTGAAAATGACAGAATGACCAGGAAAACCAACTTTACTTCTTTAATACAATATGGAATGAAAATATTTCTAAACAGAAGTTCCCTGCCTATCTGTGGAAAGAAAGTGAATAGTTTTCCAGATCCTAGTTTGGGTGTAAACTTTGTGTAAAGAAAAATCACTTTGAGAACATCAGTGAAATAGAAATGAGTTTAACAGGGGGTTCAGTGTACAATTTTAGAAAGTTAGAATTATGATGGTGATTCCCTGCTGTGAGTTAGAAAACAAAATAATGGAAAACAAGAAAACAAAGTCAGAAACTACCAGTCAAAATTGCTGCTGCTTTTTTTTTTTTTTTAAGGGCTCTTGTTATTTGGAAGCCCTTTCAGAAGCTTTTGTATGGCTTAAAATTAGTAGAAGTTATTCAGGGTTTTCTTTCTTTAAAGAACCTTCTTTTTAAAATGGGTACAAATTGCCTGAGTTCATCCAGGAGCAGGATTTGGTCATTTGTGCCAATAGTCCCTTTTGAAACACAAAGTGTGTTATAATTGGGGGGGTGGAGGGGAAGTCCTTGGTGTTTTTTGTTTTATGGGAGACATTCTTTTAATTTAAACTGTAGCTCTTAATTTTTGATAATTTTTGTTTAACTTAACAATCAGATAATTTTAATAATTTTCCAGCTAGTTGCTCTCAGGAGCATTATAGTTAAACGGTGGGAACCGAAGTTATGTTTTTGCAGAATGATATTTTTTTTCCTATTAATATGAACAACCATTATGTTTATTATAGCTGGAGATGGTTATTAACTGTAATAAATCTCATGCATTTGACAATACTTTTGTAGTCAGTTTCATTATTTTGCTTCAAGGAGATTAAAATGCAAAGCTTTTTTATTTTGTTGTGCCGAGTACAGTGAATTCTTATCTGTTGGTTGAAGGTGATATGATAATTCAAATCATATTTCTCCACTTTATAGACTTTACAATATAACAAGGGGGAAAGAAATACTGAAATCTTAAGAAGTTGTTACAGAAGCACACAAACTTTCAGGGAGACTCGGGAGCAGGTTTGTTGTAGATGGTTTGAACTCCCTTTTTTCCTTACTGAAATATCTAGCAAGAAAGCAATCAAACATTTAATGTATTTAAAAAGTAGTTTTTCCTGTTATTCAGAAGGCAGGAAAGTGGTGTTTCTCTGATCTGTTTTTAAAGGTGTGATCTTTATCTTTTTTTTTTTTTTTTTTTTGCTTTTGTTGTTTAGGTCACTGGCAAGTGTAATGGACAGTGCAGAAAAAGGCCTGTCCTCGGCTGAAAACTTAAAAGGTTTTATTGAGATAATAATTCCATTACTGATTGAGTGCTGGATTGAAGCATCTCCTGCACAATCAGCTCCCATTCTTGGAAACCTTTTGGAATCAGAATCTCAGCAGCTTATGCAGCAAGTACTTAGTATAATACATTTATTGTGGAAACTCACAAAGCGACATGATGAAACATACAAAATGGTAAGGGAGAAGTGATCTGTGGCATAATAATGACAGTTCATTTTGTTTTGATGGGAAAGTAGTGATTTGGTGATTGGAAGTAGTGGAAATATTAAGAGAGAAGAAACCTCGGTTGTAAGTAGAATTTACGTTTGGACTTTGTTAAGTCTGTTACTGTAGAAAAGAATCTGTTGAACTGAGCTATGAGTTCACCGATAGTCTCCAGGAATCCTTCTTGACAGCCTGCAGCACAAAAGCTTTTGAAACTGAAAGTGGTTTTGGAGAAGAGGAGCATTTTGTCTCCCGGATAACCTCTAGAATATAAATTTGAACAAAGTGTAGAATGGAGTTGTTTGTTCCTTGTTTTGATGTGTCGAAAAATTTTATAGGGGTGGGAGGGTGAAAATGAACAAACCCTAAACCCTTGGAAAGGTAGGGATAATGGTGGTATGAGATCCTTTAATTGCTTGGTGCAACCTACTTTGTTGTGTCATGGTTGACAGTATCACAAGACATCAAAACAAAACCTCAATAAGACTTATAAAATATCCTTGGAGGTTTTTTGCCCTAATTATTCAGTCTGCCTTTGATAAATGAATTGCTGGTTTTGGTAACTTACGCTGCTCTTCCAAAGATTTTGCAAGCTGGAGAAAGAGCACTCTTTCCATTTGGGCTATGGAGAGTAGTTGGAAGGAATGTCTTGAAAGCTCTTTGTTTTATCTGTGTATAGGACTGTAGGTCTACTTGCTAAACAAAAATCTACATATAGAATAATTACTAGAAATCATTTGTGGAATCATTCCATTAGACCAGAGTTATCCAACGTACACAGCCTGAGCGATGGATTCAGGGTGTCCCAAGAAAACACACTGTCATCTTTTGTAGAAGGCCTCTTGGAAGCAGGCAGAAAGCAGGCTGTTGGCCAGGTGAATACTGCAGCAGCCTGCTGCCCCTAGCCCTTTTCCTTAGGGTACTGTGGGGCTGCTGCCCTTGGCCAGAGGGAGCCTGCATTTCAGTTACATGAAAGGAGCCCTCCTCTGTCAACACGTGAGCCGTTCTAGACATACACAGTTGCATTATCACCTTAGGCTTAGGATGCTTTGGGAAAAAAAAAAAATCTGATGTCCATATAGCTTTTTTTGTTTTTGAGCATATTGTGTTTTATCTTCTTTTTCCTTTATAGTCACCTTTACATATAAAATACATTCAAATGGCTCAGTATGAAAATGGAAGCTTTGCTCTTTTAATAGCCTTTAGGGTTATGGGCCAAACTCGTTGTTAGAGACACTCTGAAAAACTGCTATGGATATGCCTAGTGGAAATCTATTAATCTTTGAAATAGTTTAATTGTCAGTCTCTGTTCTTAATACTTGAATATCAAAAACATTTTTCTGCCTGACCAATTTGATAGCAGTGCAGGCTTTTTTTTTTTTTTGTGATGAGGTTGTTTTTGCTGGACAGTTTGTGGAATGTTAGTGTCTGCTAACCCACAAAGTAAAACTATTTTGAAATTTTGAAAAAAAATTAACATCCTTTTCCTGTAAGGATGACCTTTCTACTGGAAAATGTTTTGTGTCAGTGGGCTTTGAGCTACATGTACAATAATGATGGGGAAAGATGAAGGCCATGTCAGAATACGTTTTTATGGAAAACTCAGGACAGGCACTGCAAGTAAATCAGAGTTCACTCTGATTTTAAGTACCCTGATAAACTGATAGAAAAACACGTTCAATTCACACCTGTAGCTCAATTGGTCTAATATTGCATATACCCACATTAATATGTGCTAAAAATATATACCAGTTGGTTTGGATTAAATGTTGCCACTCAGCCTTGACTGAAATCAGTTTTACTCCCTTGTTTTGTTTGGGTTCATGCACAGGATTTCACATTTACATCTGAAAGTAAATACATATGAAAACTTGCAAACAGAAGCTAAAGTTGTTTTTCATTGATTCCAGTAATGAATTTTGGAAAATTATTGCATTGATATGTATTTCAGTTACTACCATGTTTTCTGTCTATCATCTGCTTTCCTTAACAGGAACTATGGCTTCGAATGAATTACCTTGTTGATTTCAAGCACTACTTCATGCGTCATTTTCCTTACTCTTTACAAGAAACAGTAAAGCACAAAAAGAAAGATTCATGCAAAGGGTAAGAATAAAATCAGTGTCATGTTACCACTTTTAATTTCGTAAGAGAAGTGACACAATGCGAGTCATATGCTTTATCCAATATTAAGTTTTTAACGTTGGAAAAGAAAACTATTGCATATTCCTTGAAGATCTGTAGAGAAGTTTTTATAGGAAGGTAGCATTGCTTTGAA
The DNA here is from genome assembly GCF_964106895.1 of Numenius arquata. Lineage (NCBI taxonomy): Eukaryota > Metazoa > Chordata > Aves > Charadriiformes > Scolopacidae > Numenius > Numenius arquata. The sequence continues at coordinate 34,353,406 of NC_133579.1, read as the reverse complement.
TTGAGAAGTTTTGGTTGTTCTTTGTAAAAGTATTGTATAGAAAGTCATGTGAATAGCCTCCAGTAGAAATTAAAATGCTGTCTTAGAGGAATGAAAATATTTTATTGAATGCTTGATCAGGAATTTGCATATTGCTAAATGGTGATTTGCGTTATTCTGACTAGTTTCATATTTCTGTATGTTTTGTTCAGTTGACTGCTGAATTACATCAAAACATAGTTAAAACGTGGGGTTTTTTTGTTTTTTTTTTTTCACCCACATCTTCTATAGTTGTATTACAGGGCTGGATAAATACAGCTAGAGGGGGGATGGGCTATGCTGTACGGCAAAGCAGCTCTGGAGCGGAAGTCAAACGCTCGTGCATTTCTTCATTATTGAGCTGGCAGAGCGGGCGCACCAATTTTGTTCTGGTACAGGGCAGTAGTAGGTTGCCTCCTCTCTCAGCTCCCAGATGTGAGAGTATATTCATGCAAAATCTGTTCTGGAGTCGTTCTGCACCGTTGGAAGTCCATATAAAACACTGGTGTATGTACAGTGGGTATCATCTGGTGTCTGTCTTGGTTTCGTATACTTGCAAACTGTGTCCCTGCAGATTGAGCTGTAGTAGTAGAAGGTGGTCTCTTTATACCTACCATGGTGCAGGTATACTTGAGGCTGAAATCCTATTTGATATTTTGACTGCTTCATTTTCTTTTCATGGAAGGGCACATAGATCAGAGGTACAGCAGAGCTCTTCTTTAAATGCTTTCATTTCAGCTAAATCTTACCCCTTAAGTTCATAAAGCCAAAAGGTGCTTAGCTTTTCCAAGTTTTGACCTGAACACCGTTCCTTGAAACTGAAAATCTCAGAATTAGTAGTTAGGCAATGCAACCATCTTGTCTTACAGGTGAAACCCTGACTAACTATACTTCTGTTGATCTTTCTGCTACTAGGTTTTACTCCATTCTTGCACTTTAAAATTAATATATTGTTGGATACACACAGGAGAAATAATCTGTGACACTTTTTTGTGTTTTTATTTTGATTGCTACTTCAAGACTTCTGGAAACTTAGCTTCATGCCATGAAAATAAAAATACTTACTTTTGTTTTCCTTGCTTACCAATGTATTTGGGTTAAAGGCCTGCATTTGGAAACCTTGCATGGCATTTTGCGGCTTCTTTCCTTCTCCAGTTTGCAAAATGTTGCAGAAATGTAACACAGCACTACTGATAGCACTTAGTATCTACGTATTCTGAACATGAAAAAAATTATTAGCATTTATGCCATGTGTAAGTGATGTCCAAAGGCTGAGATTTATTAGCTCATACTGTAATGGTTGGCTTTGAACTGAAGGGTGACTACACTTATGTTAGTGCAGGTGGAAGTGCTTTTGGTTATTTCGGTTTCACAGCTCTACTTTGTGTTCTGAATGTAAGCACTCATACTGTGCAGCTTTCTGTAGATAAATGCTGTGATACTTTTTTTTGTATACCGCGAATGACTAATGGGCAAGTAGAGAAATTCTAGCATTGTGTGTCAAGCCACAGTACCCTCGATTCCTGTCTTGATATCTCTTAGTTTTGTCTTTCAAACCTCTGTAAGGCAACAGGGTGATCCTACAGAATACTGTGTGGTGAAAAATGTGATTCTGATTCCACATGAGTTTGGAAAAAAGTACATAAATGGATTTCTCTGTGCTGTTCACGGTGCTTTTTGTCGTTGTGCGATAATGACAAAATCCATGTGATTCTTCACAGAAGAGACTGAAACTAAGGATTATTTGTTTTTAGCCTTCCTTTACTGGTTTCAGTCATCTAAAAGTGCTGCTAGGCCAGAGTAAAAATGTCAAAGAAGAGAAACCAGCCAAAGACATGCAATTTGGAGCTTTGGTTTTTGCTGCTACTATAAATATGAGAAATAGACATTTTGGTGGCAGAACAAAAATTTTCAAGTACTCAAATGTCAAATATGAAGACTTTTAAAATACTATTGGCTTTTAAACTTTAACACTTAGAATTTTGTTTCTACATAGTATAATTTGTACCAAAGTAACATATATTAAAAGGCACAAAACATTTTTTTTTAAGTCTCTCTCTTTTCTTTTTTCCACCCTTCCCCTTAGCAACAAGTATTGTATGACATCCTCAAACAGCGTAGACCATCTTTTACTGAACTTAACCTTATGTGACATAATGGTTTCACTAGCAAGCACTGCAACACTTCAGATGGATTCTGGTTGGCTGGACATGATAAGAAAATTTGTGACAGATACTCTTCAGGACGGCAGCAAGCTGAATAGCAAGCAGGTGAACAGATTGCTTGGTGTGACTTGGAGACTAATGCAAATACAGCAAAACAAAGGTAAGATAAGAGTAGTTTCTGAAAAGCAAAATTGTGCCCTGACAAAGAGCTTGAGTTATTCTAGCGTTTTCAGGTCACTTCATCCTATATCCTCAGTTGTTATATCATAATATATTTTGTCTAAAGAGGTAAATTGGATTTCATGGTCACGTTGCTGCATGTAGTGTTGAAAACTGCTTGATAAAAATCAAGCATTCCTAAAAAGGAATGCTGTTAGATTCTTACCGTAGATATGCAAAGTGTTAATATACTTGTATATCTATTTTCTTTTTTTACATCTTAAGATATTCTTATAAATGGGAAGATGAGTTTTCTTCATTGAAAAAAATAATTACTAGGATGTAGAGGTGCATGATACATTAATATTCCAATCCTTTTTTAAAATTATTAGCGTAGCTGGTAGACTCCGTTGAGTAGTGTCAGATGACCATTCTAGTTATGTGATGACATAAAATGCCAAGATAGTTCTGATGGAAAATATTCTACAGCAGCTTCCAAGGTATTTGATCTGAATCCTTTTCCAAGAAAAACATTTCCAGTTGTGACTTGCAGGACCAGTATCTCGGTTTGGGTTTTTTGTTTTTTTTTTTTTTTGCACAACCCAAAACACAAGAGATGCTGTCTGAACATAAGGAATGCCCTTTTTCACCTTTAGGGTGACCAAGCACTGACACAGGTTGCCCAGAGAGGTTGTGGAGTCTCCATCCTTGGAGATACTCGGAAGCTGTCTGAATATGGTCGTGGGCAGCCAGATCTAGTTGGCACTGTTTGAGCAGGGGTGTTGGACCAGATGACTTCCCAGAGATCCCTTCCTACCTCAACCATTGTGAGATTCTGTGGAAGAAGAAAAGCTTCTTTCCTTGATACTAGGGTTGTTTTTTTTGGTGGTGCTCTAGAAATTCTGAACTTCGTGTCTACAAAAAAATGGTACACACCAAAAATACAACTCTGATTTTTTAAAACCTATCTGACATTGAGATTAAGGGCCTGGCAGGGTATGTCTTCTTTAAAAGACAACACAAAAGAAAAAATGAGCCATTACAGTAAAAAACTTACTTAGAACAAAATAGAAATCAAAAAAGGGGAAATTTAGACAGGAAAAAAAAGAGCTAATAAATGAGAGGTTAAATAAGACCATAGTCAACCTCCTGCAATTATGCCAAAAAAGCATGGTCTTATCTTTGCAGTTGCACTTCTAAGGGTTGCCTATTTTGAGTGGAAAGCGGGACTTTGCTGGTTCTTAGTTATGTCGCAACTTGTGCACTGTCTTGTCTAAGAAGGTCTGAAGTTTTCACTTGTATGTGGTCTCTATTTGTTCATATGGGTCCTTCACAAGCTACACAAGAAGGTGGTGTTCCAATGGTTAGAAGTTTATCTAGTGGTTGTTTTAAAACTTTTTGGTACTTGTGGAGTTAAGTGTAGATAGTTGCATATGCAGATTATAGCTCTTCTGTGTATGTTTGTATAAAATCAGAATATTAAAAAGCGCTACTTCAGGTTTTTATATATTTTCTTTCTAGTGGCAACAGAACCCTTGATAAAAGCAGTATATACTTTATACCAGCAACGGAATCTCCTCTTTCCTGTTCGTACATTACTTTTGAAATTTTTTAGCAGAGTTTACCAAAAAGAAGATATGAGGACTCAAAGAATCAGGTAAAAACCATTTATGTATTCTTTCTCATTTCACATAGTATATTTTTTCAAATATTAGACTACTTAATTTCTCTGTAGATGTTATAAAACTTCATTCTGAATGTTTTGGTGCTGTGTCACTGAAATTTGAAAGTTCAGGTTCTCTGCGAGTTGTGAGATTGAGATGTGTATTAGCTTTGTTGTCTTTTTTTCTTAACATAAGTACTAGATCGATCTTAATGATTTAAAATTTAACTTGAAGTACATTACTGCAAGCTCATTGTTACTGGCTGCGTGGTAGTCAGTAGATGTGTCAAGCATGTGCAAGTGTAGCCATGGAACATTTCCATTACTTCAGCCTGACGTCATGAACTTGTGACTGTGGTTCTGGTAGTGCATATCTAGCCTTTTGTACTTATTTTCTTTAAGGAAAGTACTCTTGTATTGTTTTGGGTGCGTGTTTCTACAGAGACTAGGTTTAAGAAAATGTTCTTGTCCCTTTGGGTTCCCTGTTTCATGCGTCTATTAGATATCTGACTTCCTTTAAGAGGAGGTTATTCTCTACATTGCTGTCTTCGCACTTTTTCATCAAAAGATTTGTCCAAATTGTCTCCAAATCTTAACTTTTCCAGAAGGTTTTTTTCAGCCAAGTCATCTGGTACATAAAATCCTCAAACATAGATCAGGCTGCAGTAATCCTACCTCCTCTGAGAACTGCAAAGGGACATAAGATCATACCCATGATACCTGTTTCCGCTACTAGGTAAAAATCAAACCAGGGCCCCCAGAAGTACTGCTATCCAACAGCAAAGTCAAGATGTGGCAAAAATTGGTCTCTTCTGCAACTCCTTTGCTTTGTTAAATCTTACATTGTGGTAATGCCTGTAGTTAGATCTACAGCCAGAAATATCTTACAGTACCCTATGGACATTGTAAGAAGTATAGGGGATTTGAAAGACAGTCAGGAAAAGTCTTGGGAATATCCCATTTTCCTTCTCCATTTACCCAAAGTGAAAAAGAGATCTTTCTCGTACTGACTGATTTCCCTGAAGTTACATAACTGCTCTTTTCTGTAGTTGCCTGGAAGTCTTGAGCATCTCATCCACTTTCATGTGATCATCTGTCTATCTGGAAAGCTTTAACTTTCTATCTTTAAACATCACAAATAACAGTAGTTTTCTTGCTGTTCCTCTTAGACTTCTACATGGCATTGTGACATTTTTAGTAACAGAAGAATGAAATCTCAAAATTTCTTTGCAAAAAGGATAATTGCACTTATGTCTGACAAGGCATTTTAAGACAACATAATGTTTGTGTACTGTACTGCTCCATTTCTTTCCTTTAGAAACAAGCGGGGTTTTTTTCATTTCTTCAAGATGTAGCCTGTACATAGATCCTGGATGATATTCCATTCAGTTTGACGTCATAGCTCCTTCAGCCTTCCTGTGATTGCTCTCCTCATTTTTTTAAAATTATTTTTCTCAGAAGCTTGTCAAGAGCAGTCTAAGAAGAGCAGAATTCATGGTGGAACTTTTTCCAAGGACATTTAAGTGAAGCTGTTTATTTTTTAAATGTATCTTTTTCAAAGGCTGGGCAGGAGCCTTTGGCTTGTTGTTGCCCTATGAAAGAAAACTTGATTGATGTATTACAAGGTTCGGAATTAATATTTTGGTCTTGATGTTAGTTATCTTCACCCCATGGGCCAGATAGATTTGCAGGGATATACCTGAGGGTGCTGAGAAAGTTGTCTTGTGAAAGTGAGGCCATTGTTTTTCATCCATGAGAAAGCATGGTGGCTGCAGGAGATTATGACTGGAAGAAGATTGCTATTAACCCATCTTGAAGAGAATCTGGGGAATTTTGTTAATGAGCCTCAGCTTGGGCCCTGGAAAGATACATACAGCGCTTTGCTTGGAATTAATATGTGAATGTGTAAAGGACAAGCAGGTAATCAGGAACAAGCTAGCATATATAAAAGAGCAAATCATGCTTTACCAACATGATAGCCTTCTGTGACGAATGATGAATGTCTGCATGGGCAAAGGGAGAGTGTCTGCCGCAATACACTTTGTTAATAAGCTTGTTTGGTGCTGTGTTCCGCCAGTTGTAGTTTTTCATTCTGCTTTAAGAGGTATCTGAATTGACAAGCAAGATGTCAGCAAAGGTAGAATTGATTTTGAAAGTCTAGTGTAAAGAGTAGTAGCTTGATTGGGGGGTTCAGCGGTATTGAGGGTGCAGTAATATCATGGCTTTTTAGCCTGACTCATAACTCATTAAATGTAAACTGATACAACTAATGATAAATGGAAGTGTTTCTTTGCCAGGATACTGTCAGTTCACACTAATACTTTCTCCAAGAGTTGAAAACACGCAGTGTTATGGATTAAATAAATACTTCTGATGTAGCTGTAGCAGCACACCAATGTGCCCATCATCTGGTGAAATAGTCTCAGCAAATCACAGTATTGCAGTTTACCGTAATTTAATTGTACTTGGTGTTAAAGCAACTTACTCAAGACTGGAAAGAGGAAGTTTGTGGGGTTTTTGTTGTTTTGGTTTGGGCTTTTTTTCCCCTCAACTAATTTTCCCTCTTTTCTTTAGAAGTCGAAGTAAAGTTTTATCTCGTTGGTTGGCTGGTTTACCTCAGCAGCTTGCTCTGCTTGGCTTGAAAAACCCTGAGCTTTCGAATCAGCTGATTGATATAATTCATTCTGCTGCTTCTCGTTCAAACAAGGAATTACTGCAAAGTTTACAAGCCACTGCTGCTCGAATATATGGTAAGACTTTTACACGACAGTATAATGAATTTTGTCCATCACTTGACAGGGAAGTTGCAATATGTGGAAAACACTGGTGTTCCCTAGATGAGTGTAAAGTCTACGTGTGGGGGGCGGGGGCAGAGATTGGTTCAGTCCCTTACAATGAAGGTTAAAATGCGTTATGTGTGCTATTTCCTAGCGACTGGTAAAAAGATTAAAATCACAGAATTATAGGGTTTGGAAGGGGCCTCTGGAGATTATCTAGTCCAACCCCCCTGCTAGAGCAGGCTGGGCAGTAATGCGTGCAAGCAGGTTTTGAATATCTCCAGAGAAGGAGACTCCACAAGCTCTCTGGGCAGCCTCTTCCAGTGCTGTCGCCCTCAAAGTAAAGAGGTTTTTCCTCACGTTGAGATGGAATTTCCTGTGTTCTACCTTGTATCTTTAGTTCCAAGTTAGCAGGACTTTAACCTGATAGACTAGAAGCTTCAGTTTTTGTGAAACCTGCTTCTGGAAGTATTACTTCTCCTTGGGTTTGTGTTTTTTTGTTGTTTTTGTTTGTTTATTTTCACCTCTTAGTGTTAGTTATATTGTCCTCCCTTCAGGAAGTGCTGTAGACTCTTAACTAAATAAAAGTAGTTAGAAAAGAGCGGGTTCCCTGCAGGATTGTTGCAGTGTTTTGCATGAGGTGCTTATGCTGCAGAATGGTTAAAAAGTGCAACATTTTTTGTGTATTTTGAACAAGCAATGGGGATGTCGGGGTGTTGATTGCCTGTCCCTGTGCCGTTAGATCCGCTAGAAGGCGCCCTGGTGCTGCTGCCGGCGGAGGCCCAGCGGCGGCTGGTGCAGCTGGTCTACTTCCTGCCCTGCCTGCCCGCCAGCCTGCTCGCCTGCCTCAGCCGCTGCTGCATCATGGGCAGGATGTCCTCCGACCTGGCCGCCACCCTCATCGGGATACTGCACATGAGGTAACAGCGCCCAACTGGCATCTTACTTTGCTGCTTTGGTTTTGTGGGTTTTTTTTTTGGTTTTGGGTTTTTGTTTGTTGTTTTTTTTTTTATAAAAAAACATAGTGAACACTTACTCATTAAGCGTGAACTCTGTTACCGGTCTGCACAAAAAAATCAGTATAGCGTGCAAGAGTTGGCATCACAAAAAATGTTAATGCTTCCATCAAACTGTACTTCTAACCTTTCACTTCAGCTCTGTCTTTACTCTGACTAATTTTTCTCCAGTGCTTGATAACAAAATCAGAATCATAGAATAGTTTGGGTTGGAAGGGACCTGTAAAGATCGTCTAGCCCAACCCCCCTGCAATGAGCAGGGACATCTTCACTAGATCAGGTTGCTCAGAGCTCCGTCCAACCTGACCTTGAATGTTTCCAGGGATGAGGCATGTACCACCGCTCTGGGCAACCTGTGCCAGTGTTTCACTGCCCTCATTGTAAAAAAAAATTCTTCCTTATATCTAGTCTAAATCTACCTTCTTTTACTTTAAAGCCATTAGCCCTTGTCTTATCGCAGCAGGCCCTGCTAAAAAAATCTGTCCCCATCTCTCCTGTAGGCCCCCTTAAGTACTGAAAGGCCTTACAGTTACCTGTAAGGCTATGTGGTATTGAGCACCCTTTACCCAGAATATTATCATTGGTAGTCTTTATTCTGTCACTGATTGCAGATTTCCTTGTAAATACTTTCACCTAACGCTGTTTGCAGTGAAAAATAACCAACCACTGTGTATTCTCTTGTTCTGCTGTCTTTTAGATCTTTAAAACTCATTTTTCCTATAATTGCCACACTTGAATAGCCAAATCATAGTTGCTAGGCAAGTGTCTTGTTAGAAATTATTCATGCTCTTGGGTTGTTTTTTTTTTTTGTCCTAGCTTGAAAGAGGGTAAGTTTACCTGTAAAGTCAGGGATTTCACAAGGATGTTCTGCTTTGCTGCTTCTGGAAAAAATATACTTGCTTTTCTCCGTTGCTCAATAAACAACGAATTAAGCTTGTATGAATTATGCTTACAATTATTTTTTTCTTAATGCTTTTTGGAACTTAGACTTTTTTAAATTAAAATACGACACAACACAATGTACTGTCAAATACAGAACTGTTCATGTTAGCTGTATAATGTGAATAAGGTGACTAAGATATGAAGTGGTGGTGATGAAACTTATAATATGTTGTATATCATGTATTTTTACTATGAAAATTAAATTCTGTCTAGTTATGGGAAGGTGGATCTCAAATTTTATATAAAAAAAATTTGTTACCATATACTAGAAATTTAGTAGCAAACTAACTGAATCAAATGTAGTCATAAGCTCTGAGGTGGTTATTTTGTTAGTAGATCTTATTAGATTTTCAATGTGGGATATTTTTACAGTAGTAGTATAACTGTTTTCTAAAAATTATCAGAAGGCTGCAGGTGGGCTGTGGGCATTTGGTCCTTGTGGCAGAAGATGCAAGAGGCAGCCGGAAGGTGGTGTTCTTACCAAAAGTAGGTTACATCTTCACACTAGAGATGGAGGAGCAACTTTTCATTTTTCTAACGTGCAAAGAAAGTCTTTTGATTTTAACTTACGTAATTTGAAACATACGTTGTGCGTTATCTACCCAAGAAGTCAGTCTGAAATAACTAGATGAGAAAAAATTACTGACGTAGTTATTCTAGTGCAGTTTCTTGTATTGATAATCCCTAATAGTCCTCCTTTCTGGAAGGTTACAAGTTTTGATGAAACTTGGAAAAGAGATACTACTCTTGGCTGAGCATTATTTTTCTTTGATAAGGCTGTTCCCACTTCATTGAGAGGGTTCAGCTTTAAAACCAGAAACTTGATCAGTTTTCTTTAGGAACATGTCTGAAAATAATGCAAGTCCTCGGAAAGACTGAAACACATCTTTTATACACAAAATGAATGCAACAGCGTTCAAAATATTTTCTCACCTTTATAACCAACTTAAAAACTTGTAGTTCAAATTTTAAAGGGCTTATTAATGACATCTTTTTTCAGCTGTGGCTCAGCTTCTTAATATATAGATAAAATCAATTTTGTGAAAGACTTTTTTCTTATTGTCACAATCATAGATTTTTTTTTTATCATAAAAAGTTCATCCTGGGATGCCTTAAAGAATTAGAGAACTAAGATGATGTCAAAGTGTTAGTGGTGGCTGATGGGGATGTCCAGAAAAACCACCACCTTTGTCAACTTAAGCATGCAAGGACAGGGAGGTTAAATAGCAATTAATATTAACTTCTCAAGAACAGAAGAGTCTGATTATATCTTTTTTCCTTGGGAAAAGAAGTTGTACAGTTAAGGAAACAGTAGTAGGTTTTCTAGATCTGAACTTTAGCTGGCTTTTATGAGCTTCACTACCTGTTATTGTTCACCTAATACATAAACTAATTTTCTGGCTCTTATCATCAGAAAAGCCTGGAAATACTGGACAAATACTGGAGTATTTTGTCCAGTTCTGTGGCTTGCTTTTAGATGATGATGTGGACAAACTGCATTGAGTTTGAAGGAAAGCAGTTGGAATGATAGTCTGTAAATCGTGATAATGGGGAATGACTGACAAATTGGCATTGTTAGGCAAATAAGACTGGGAAGGATGGGGAAACCATGTGCGTAAAAGACCATTTAAAAGGCATAGGAGAACACCATTTTAGCAGGATTAGAAATACAGACCTTAAATGTCAGAAAAAATGTTTGGTTTGAGTGCTAGCAAAATTGTCTAAAAGCAGAGATACACACACACACACACACACATATGTAGGCTGTGTAGGAAAGGGGCATAAATATACTTCACTGGAGATACCTAAAATCAAGTTGGACAACAGCGTATCATGGATGGTAGGGGTAAAGCCTTGAAGTAGAGGGACTAGGTAACTTAATGGTAATCATTGACAGCTCTTGTGATGCTTGGAGTTAAACATGCACATTTTTGAAATGAATGGTGCCATACCAAAATGTATATCATTTCACAATTCTGTGCCACAATCTGGTTCATGAGACACTTTCTGTAGTTAAAGATTATGATAGGTTTGCGTAGAGAAACTGATACAAATCAGTCCATTGGGACACATAATTTGAGTAAAACAGATGTTGTCAGTAGATGGCACTGTTTTTCTTCAGGACATTCATGTCCTATTTGTAAGGAGGGAGTTTTTATGTATTTCTTTTCTTCTAAGCCACCTGCTTATCTGTCATGCTTTAAATAGATTGCATTCAGTAGCATCAGAGGCTTACTGCTGTATTTGTTAATTGTTTTTAATTTCTTTAAAAGCCTTTATTTCTGCATTATTCTTGACTGGCAGAGCATGTATGTTTTTATATGCATCTGAGAATGCACATACATACCCATGTATATTTGCCAGGGAGAAGCTACGCTAAGGTGGATTTGATGAGAGTACATATGGATGATAATAAGACTGTTGCAGTTATTCCAGGAACAATCATTATAAACTCAAGAAACTCATAGCTTTTTTTCTGTGTGTATAAGCTATAAAAGTAGATAATAAATGTATCCAGATGGTTTAAACCAGAGCCCTGTGATGGTATCAGGCCGTAACGTTAAATTATAATTACTCTGTGTTAACTTTTAGAATTTTTGTTGATTAGAAATAAGTTTTGAAGGCATTCAATAGTTTTCACATCTTATTTTTGCCGTGGTGAAATGAATAGCCTGGTGGTCTGCAGGAGCCCATTAAGTGAGCCACGGTGGGCTCCATGTGCTGAGAATGACGATGATGTTGACAGTGTTTCCATATATAATGGGAAGGTTTCTGAGCCTGGGAGGGTGATTATCTATACTGTTAAATTATTAGGATAGTTCCTGTTGTGCTTTTGGTCTATATTCACTAAAGCTTTAGAGGTAGCATAGGCCAAGGACCGTTCTGAAAAGAAAGCTGAAATGCAGCCAGCCCATTTTGGACGCTGCAGTGAACATGGCCAGATTTATGCTAACTGATCTCTGTGCCAAGGAACAGACGTGGCTGCTGTTTGGGCCACTGGGACAGCCACAGCTGGTGAGTTTCAGGTGAAACTGAGGGACAGAAGGTGTTGTCTTGGCTTAATTTCCCTTCTGTCGTCCTCCACTGCCTTGTGCCCACTGCATGGGACCTGAGATGTAAGTAGCTTCAAGAAATCCACTCAGGTAGGGTTTTGAGAGGTGGAAGTGTGCCAGGGTTTTGGGGTATAAATCTTTTTCCCCACTCCTGTTTATACACAAACAGGTGAGGAAAACTATGGAGCAACATGAGCAAATGATCTGTGACTTCAGACTGAGAGAAATGAGAGGTAGTGGCTCCTTGGATGGAGATGAGTTCTCTGGGTTGTCCTCTGAGCTTAAATTTATGGAGACAAATAGAAAGCTGTGGGAAGTAATTTAGGAAGTCTTTGCATCGAATCTACTGGCTGGATTTTTCTGTGGTCTTAGGTGTACTGCTTAGATTGATGTACTGAGATGAACCATTTGTCTTGATGCAGTGTCCCCCATTTCTAAAAGAATTAACTTCAATATTTACTTTTAAGTCATGATTTATTTGAATAACTGGTAAATACTCAATACTTCTCTGCTAATTAAGGGTGAATGGTTAAATTGTTGGGTAGGAATAGGTAACATTTGGCATGAGTGGACTTCTGGTTTGAAATTTCAATCTTAATTTCATCTTGATGGTGGCGTTCTGGTGATTCCTTGAGAATGTGGATACGGACAGGTAGACAGTTCTCTCGAAGTGAAGAAATGTATTAACCATTGATGGTCTAGTTGGGATTAAGGTCATAAACTGAGCAGAATTATAGGTAGAGCTGGAAAGAATTTTGGGTGCCCACTCTGTGCCTACTTTCCGGATTTGTAGATCTAATGAGCTACTTCAGAATGGTTTTTAAAGGACTAGTGAGGCATATGCTTATTTTTTTGAGTGCTTTTTGGAAGACTGGCTTTGGGGCGAATCTTTTTGTCAACTATGGAAGTGTATTAAATATTGTAAGCTCACCTTCATGTATTATATGGTAGATTGTCTTGTTTGTCTGACAAAAGGGAGGTCTGCTGTTTACACACCAAAATCTGTACTGTAACAGTTGCAGAGGAACACCATTTGTCGCATCTGTTAGGCTCATTGTTTTGTTTGCTACTTCTTAGTGACTTTGTGGTGATTGAATGGCAGATATTCTTGCAAACAGATTTCTCTTTTTCTCCTTCCCTTTTGTATGAGGTAGGGTATTTAAGGCGATTGATATATAATCTGAGTACTTACTGTGATGTATTTTATGAAATACGGATTAAGAAATGCAGGTTATGAGGTTGTGATCAAATGTGTAAAATGGGAAGTTTGACTTTATGGGAAAAGGTCTTAACATGTCTTGAGATGCAAATAAAGAAAACCTATTCAGTGTAATTATATAGATGCTATTTACGTACGTGCCTGTATTCAACGTAATTACGCAAAAGCAATTTATTTATGTGCCTTATTTATGCATAATAGTTATGATTTTTTTTTTAGAATTTTTTATCCATTGAAACAGTGTCTGGAAATTATTTTACTGTAATAGAGAATTGGACAGATAATATTTCACTGCCAAGATAAAAAACAATGGGAGTTAATTTATGGCATTTCTCTCTTGAAGTAGAATGTCCATAAATGAGATTTCCAATGGCTTCAGCCATTTCTTATTCTTGTGGGGCTCTTTCCCTGCTGGGGTCTTGCAAAGAGTTGTTGGTTCTGTTGCTGTAAGAAAGGAGAAGGGTGAGGACCGTATAAATAAAAGCTGAGTGCTCTCTCCCAGTGAGACATAAATTGTGTGGGAGTTCCTAGTCCTTACAGGTTTGAGATAACTCTGGGAGTAACTTGCATTCTGCTTGTCGTAGCTGTAAATGGACTCTTCCCTTAAGAGGTAGTGCCTTTAAAATATCCTGTTGCTTTCCAGACGACAGTGAGGGAGCTCAGCTGGCGTCTTATCAAGCAGCCAGGCATGCTTGTTGGTTCCTGCTAACCTCAGGAATCTGGTGTTTAGAGAGAACTGGGATGGACATTTTAATGTCTGTTTGGTGTAAGGTGTAAAATTCTGTCTCTCTAAATATATTATCCAGAGATGTTTTAGGGTCATAATAGAGTTTAAAGTTTTCTATAGATATTTCTGTTGTAAGTAAATATTACTTTACTTAGTCATCCTAGTTATGCGATCTGCAACCTTTGACCGGTATAGCTTGAGGAGGCACTGCAAGAATGCAAAATGTAGGTAACAAAGACCCTGTATACTACTTCATTAAAGACATATTGAATGCATTATTGCAGAGAAGAAAAACATTATAATCCCAAGGAGTATTTGCAAGCTGGAGAGGATACTGTAACTCATTATTGTGAATAACAACACTGATAGAGCAATGGAATACAGTAATTCTCACACAAATGAAGTATAGAAAAGATTTCAGAACAGTGTATTTTTTTTAAAAAAGGAAAACAAATAAAATTTAAATTTTACCAAAATAAGCTAAGTTGTTCTTAAAAAACAAAACCCACTTTCAAGTCGTTGCAGATGGTACGTGGGAAGTCAACTCAATAGGCGTTGTGAGAATAAGTCGAAAAGCGTACAGGTATAGGAAGGTGTAGTAATTATGAATGAGTTGTGAAGAAAGATGTAAGATAGTGAGGTCTGCGTTCACTGTGAAATGCTTTTTCTGGCTATGTTTTTGCACCTCTCAGTTTAGAAACAAAAATTAAGGAGGAAGGTATTAAAAAGGTAACAAAAACGCTTAAGGCAATATTGAATATAAACTAAAGAGTGTGCTTTCAAAATGCTGGCATTTGATGACTGGGTGCCACTGAGGATGAAGGGTAAAAGATTGATCTGTTTTCATTTCTGCAAGATCACAAGGAATCCACAGTTCTTGAGGATCAGATCCCAGGGTGGGTTACAGCCCCATCTGGTCAGCAAATTTCCTTTTCCTTGTTTGCTGTTATGTAAAGGTCTAGGACTTGAGAGAGGGAAAAAGGCTAAGCTTGTGTTTGGGGACACAACCGTCTAAATTTGTCCCCAGGTGGCTGTTTGTTGTTTGATATTCCTAACCAAGGGGAAAAGAATTATGTTGCTCCACTCACAATTGCACCAGTCAGTAAATGCCGTTTGCTCATTAGCGAATGTTTCTTCTGATTTGTGCTCTCATTTAGAATGTGTAAGCAATTCTTTTCTCCAGACAACCTTTGCAACTATGGAGCAAATGAGTAGCTGACAGGCTTACTTTTAACAATGCGAAGCTCAAATTGTTGTTTTCTTAAAATAGGGTTCATATTTTTCCCCAAATCCCTGGTAATTCCTTGCAGATGTTTGTTGCGTTTTACCACATCTTCAAATGGAAACACTTGATCCTTCAAAAGAGAGAACGAAAGTTAAAATAAAAAAACCTCACACTAACAAACCATTGCCTACATATGGTAACCTGTTAGAGGAAAAGGAAGATAAAAACTCTTCACTTGTTCTCAGAGTTTATGTTCAGGACCTACCTGGAGCTAAGTTGATGTGAATGATGAGATGGGTGTAGGGTTGGAAAAGTGTTCAAAGATTCATTTTTTTATTTTTTATTTAATTTTTAAAAAACAATTCTCTTTTTTTTTTTTACACTTTTTTTTAAAAAAACCCCTATTTTAACAGCAATTTGTGGCAATGTTGGTTTCCTATGTCTTCAAGAACCAGTATGAAAACTGAAAGTGCTGATCCTTGTTAACAATGTAACATGGAACTGATTTGATTAAGTTGATGTGGGAACCTGAGTTTATACTTCATTGCAGTTGCATTTCAATTTGACAGAAATTATTTTTCATTAAAGTTAGACAGGAATAAACTATGCCAAAGCTGAGATAAATATTGGCACGGGGCTTTAGTGTTTTAAAAGAACGTATTTTACAGTAGTGCACGTACATGCCTACAGTGGGGGAAAATCTTCTATATTTTTCTTCCATAGAGGTACAATAGTCCTTGCCCGTGGTTTTGCTCCTTCCAGTGTATGTTGTTGTTTATACACAGTTCCTGAGAATGAGAACATGGGTGTTCTCAGAGTGTTTGGGATGTATTGTAACATCCTTGCTAAACTTACCAGAATAGCTAATTCCATAATTGTTCCATTAGCTTATATTTGACAGATGTTTTTACACGTAAGCACCATTTTAAATGATTGTCAGACAGCACTGCGACTAATTACACAGCTAGGTGTCTGTGTAAAACGTGAGACATTCCTAACAATCCTGAGGAGGCTGGCTAGAAGACCTATCTGTCCAGTGTTGTCCTCATGTGGTTTTATTCAGCAGAGCAGTGTTTCTGGGCTCAGACGGTGACCCCTGAGCAGGGCGCTGAAGAATTTTAATAGAGTCCTCTTAGCTGTAGAGAGGGATACTGCAGTATCTCTGTGGAAGTCTCCTACCCTGATGACTACTGATCAACAGCTGAACATTTTTGTCTTGATAGATAAACTCTCTGGGCTGATATTAGACTCCCTGTGTTGAGAGGTCATAGATGGCACAGGCCATAAAAGTAGGAAGGAAATAGGAAAAAAAAATAGGAAAGAAAAAGGAAACCTTTTCTTTACCCCGTTCCTGTGGATCAGTAAAAACTTTTTCTCCACAGAGTGCCTGGTTGATCACAGTGGAAGATTCACGAGTGAAAAGGGGTATTGTCCTACACATCTGTGGTCCTGGGTTGTGTAGGAACTCAGCCCTGTTTCATGCAGTGGAAACAACTTCTTTATTATCCTTGGTTGCAGTGTGATTATTCTAGCTATTGTGGTAGAACCACTTTACTCTCCTTGTATTTTCAAGGCCTTAACTGATCTCCTGGATAGGCAAAAAGAGCTGCTCAGTTCTATCCTGATGATAAAGAGTGTGCATCTGGAAGGTGGTGGTGTGTCATCTTCAGACTGTACGTAGATTAGCTGACTGAATAGCTTTGTCAAGAAAAAAAAGGTGAACGTGATGAGCTACATGCTGCTATACTAAGTACTCTGGTATACTAAATAACGTAAATGTTATTAGTGGACTTGGTCATCTCTCTGGGTCGTACCCTAGTATGCTTTACAGCCCAGTGCCCAGCACAGATCTCATGAACCTCCAGCGATGCCTCTCTTCCATTGTATGAGCTGATCAGTTAGTTCTGCCCACTGTTTCCTACCTTTAAACCAATTATCTCTTGATGTAAGGACCTATGTTCCTACACTGTGGCTGCTTAGTTTTCTGGAAATCTTCCTAAGTATTATATGGTCTTCCATATTCATGTGCGCCTACCCCTTAAGAAGATTTCTAAGAGATATGTAAGGCAAAAATTTTTATTTTTTTTTCAGAAACCATTCTCTCTGTTCCCAAGCATGACACGGGTATTCATGTGTCATCTAATTTTAGCCATCATTATAGTGCATATTAATTTCCCTAGTGCAGGCATTAAAGTTACAAGCCTTATTTATATGCAACTTATTTTTAAAAACAAACAAGCAAGCAAACCAGAAAAACATTATCACATTTGCCACTTCACAGCCTGTAGGTGTCAGGGAAGTTTTCAGATGGCAGGTTGCTCACAGCTGCTAGTAGTTCAGTTCATCTTTGCCTTCCCTTGGAGCTCCTTTGGCTGGTGAATGCCATCTCGTCCTGGTAATTCCCTTCTGGTTTCTTGGGTTCCATAATATGTTGTGCAGCTGCTTGAAATTACAACAGGTCTTCTTGGAGAGTTGTTCTGGGATGGGAACCACCCCAGTTTCTTCTCTGATGATCACAGGTGGGCAGAATTCCTGTAGCTTCTGTCCTATAGCCTTATCTTGCCTCAGTGCTGTTCTCATGCACTTGCTAATGGGAAGAGAAGCAGTGATTTTTAAGTTAATTAGATTCAGCTTTTCTTTCAATACTATTTGGCGTACAGAGCCAGTTACCTAAAGGTGCAATTCTAAACGTCAGTAGAGGGGTTCTCGTGAAGAGCAGGTGACCTTATGGAAATTACAATACATAATTCATCATAGTTAATACGGGTTCGGACTAGCTGACTGGAGAGGTCTCACTCATATGCAATTTGATAACAGGTTCCCATTGTCAGTAAAAATTTATTCAAAAAGGGAAATAATAGTATGATTATTACCTCTCTTCCACCTATAAATAATTTTTTTTTTAGTTAAATGACTAATGTAATTTACAAGCATCTTGAAAACATATTTTAAGTGCACAGTTTTTGATTATCCATGGTAATGTTAGTATATCAAACTAAGATATTTGAAATAATTTTTGTGTTTGTAGTATACCAACATCTGTTCTAGAATTCAATTTCTTTTGTTCTGTGTTCTTTATTTTATTTCTGATTTCCTTTAATGCAAACCTCAAAATTGATCAACTTTAACTGCATTATAGTCCTTTGGGTTCTAAGATGATTGAGGTATTGATAGCTGGTTAGACTTGTATTTAAACTAGCAATTCATTATGATTGCATTTGTGAGATCCTTATCTAGTCTGATTACATGATCTCGTGTTATTTTTCCATCCTGCATTGTATGCTGAGTGTATCATGCTGACTGGAGGAGTGTTTACATAAAGTTATGCTTTGTCCCTGTTGTTTCAGTAGAAGGCTCCGTGTTTTTTCTATTTTGTTATGTCTCACTTGGAAAACAAAGTTGTCCCCCCCTGCCATGGGACTTTGTGTTGTGCTCAAGTATTTTCACAGCTGTAGGGGAAGAGGAGGTGATATTTTTCCCAACTTCTGAGATGAGGAACAGAGGAAAAAGTGGAACATAGAAGTACCTGCTAACTCTAGGAATTCAGCATGAAACACTTAGGAACTGATTTTTCATAATATTTAGCATTTTCTATCTTGAAAGTGATGCCGTGAAAGACAAAATCAGGACTCAATAGTCGGGATGACTATTAAGCAGGTATCCTTTATTGCAGCGCTGGATGCACAGGGGATCGCTCCTCCAAATGTGCGTACCAGACAGAGTCAGTTTAACAACATATATGCACACCACACATACATATTCATACAAGGACTAACTAACATATTCATTAGTTTCCAGTAATTTATTACCATATGCTACCTCCCTCTTGGAGCCCCCCATTTGTCAGAGATAAGATAACATTGTGCTGGCCTCACAACTGCTGCCCATGTACATACATGCCTTTATCGTAGCTCTGCAAGGGGGTAAGCCCCTGTTTGTGGTCAGCCAAGCTATATTTGCTAACTCATACTTAGGTAAGCAAACCTTCAAGCCATACCTAGCCTTGTTCTTTAATTCAAAAGCAAAGGATTGACTGTTTTTATATGTGCAATAGCTTTGACTTTTTAAAAAAGTAAACTGCAACTAAATTTGGGTATCTTGGTTTTATGTGTGCGTGTCTCAGTGTAGCTCTGCTTGGAGTTGAGTCTTAAAACCATTTCATATCTCTGCCAAGGGTCTGGGTCTTACCCTGCCTCCATGGTCCTGGAGCAGAACAGCAGCGATTCTCTGCTTCCTCTTGCGTCTACATCAGCGAGAGCTTGGCATGCTGTTAGGGTGCTTAAAATGCTTGTCCTGTTTTTTTTTTGAGTGTGCAGATAGTCAAACGTGGGTAGAAAAACAAAACCTCTGAACTGTTGGCAAAATTTCCAAACATTTAGCATTAAACTTCAGAATCATTTTTCATGTCCAGGGATCTGCTGAACCTATTGCAGTTTGTTTGCTGGCCTGCAGTGAATCTCAGTTTTTGTTCAGGCTTTTCTGGAGTTCATCTAAAATTCTTGCATCCACTGATTCTATTATGAGGAATTCGACACATCTGCTAATTGTTACATGGAAAAATATTTTTATATTTTATTATTTTAAACCAGGTTCAGACTAGCTTTGTCATGCAAGTCCCTACTCCCTGAATTCTGACTTATCACAAGCTCTTTCCATGCTCTCTGTCTTCCTGCCCGAGATTTTTTTTTTTAATTTTCATATTTCCCTGATTCCCTTTGCAGCTCGTAATCTGATGTATCTCTTCCAACCTCTTGCATTCCCACCACTTTGCTCAGTGATTGCATCACGGTTTGAGTTTCCGTGTCCAGCAAGTCCTAAATTCTCCTGAATCTCTCTTCGTGCTCCCCAATGCTTATTTTTGGTATAATGAGTGACCTCACGTCTGACTTGTGGTCCCTCTGCATTGGATTCAGTGAGCTTCTTCCCCTACACTCAGCAGGACATGGGCTTCATTCTCTCTTTTAGTATATGGATCTAATATTTGTGGGAACAGTCACCTTATGTAGAATCTCTGGGGAGATAGGTCTCGCTGATTTAGTTGAGTATGAGTGGCAAAACACATAAGTATTATGTCGGGCACATAAGTATTCCAAACTTGATATTTTTGTCCCCAAAACATGGAGCTGTAAAAAATTTATGAAAAACTTTATGAAAAACTTTATGAAAAGCTTTCCAGAATTTTGTTAGCCATGAGCTAAGCCATTTTGGCTGTTAGCGGAGAGAATTAGGAAAAAGGTGATCTGAGGCATATAGTTGGCTTGGAAAATTGTATTTGGAAGTTCTGAAATTTCACAAGATTGTAAGAGCAGAAAGCAGCAATTTCTTACAGCAAAGATCCATAGTCTGCAGCGCAAGTACCAAGAGCAGCGTACAAGTAAACTTGAATAATATGCATTTTTGCACAATGTGATGTAGGTCTGAGCTGCAGCTTTTTGAGGAAAGCATGTGTGAGATGTACTTGTTCCCAGCTCCTGGCTTTCTCCTGGTTCTGCCACCGATACATGGGCAAGACACTACTGTTAGGTGGTCAGTGGTGTCTCTTGGCTCTGAGTTTCCACAAGCACATACAGCTTCTGATTTGAAAAACGAAAGTAGGCTGGTGCTCCTCTTCTTACAGATTGCCCCTAAAAAGGGAAGTGTTGGGCAGCTTTGATAACAGGTTTGCTCCTGTCTTTGCATATTGTTCCTTTTTGTCTTCTAAATCTTCAAGTGAGTTTTTAATTTAGTCCTGCGTTTAATAGCTTTAGCTACTCTATAATAGATGCTGAGACTGCTTTTAAATGGGATCTGTTGTTCACGTGAAGAGCTGTATTAAAAGCAGCGGACATAATGAAAAATACAGCTCAGCTTTGTAATATAATGACTTTTACCAAATAAGGGAAATAAAAGTAATTTAATTTACTGTGTGTTGGCTGTTGTGACTATATTAAAGGTTATACCAGTATTTATGAAAAGTAGCGATCTCAGTAATTTAATCAACTTAACAACCTAGGCCCATGTGGGGGTACAAAGTTCAATATTACTTGTCTTGAAAAGAGCAAGTTCTGGTTTTGAAGCTATTTAAAATGCTATTTTAACAACAGCAGTTAGAAACAGGAATGCTAAAATTAACAATTTAGTCATACTAATTGATTGTATTGTGCAGGTAGGTTGTGAATTCTTAATTATGTGTTTTTTAATAAACTATCTGCTGTTGGTTTTGTGTAGATCATCCTTTGCAGGCTGGAAGTGCCAAGTGCAGGATAATTCAGTGAATGATGTGGACTATTTCAGCTTCTTGTTTTCAACCCTTATAGGTAATCCATGTGAATGTCATAATTCAGAATTAACAAAATGAAATTTGTTTTATAGTCGATTACTGGATTTAATTTAGAATAAATGGTGTAGTAAGTACTTCCTGAAAGTAATTATAACCTTGTTACATATTTTTGATATGAAATACCCTTTTTTCTCTTGATCTGATTTTTTTGACACCCTATTTTTACACTTTGCCATTTGGGCTGAATATTTGCATATTTTTTTCTTCATTCTAGCAACTTTCTTTGGAAAGTATGAGGAAAACCTAAATTCAGCATATGACATGAACAAGATTTTTTTTTTTCTAGATTTAAGTAATGTCTTTTATTGGCTCCTAACAATATAAATGAGTGCCTCTGGGATTTCCTGTGGACATGCTTACGCTATTAAAAACATTCCATCAGAATTAAGTAATCAAAGTACATTGAAGTAAGCTGCCCAAGGTCAGCATGTGAGCAGAATTACTTCTGGTACTATATTCTTACATAGTTATAAAAATAGTTGTATTCTGTGATGATGCAACTTTTAGAAATTACAGTGGTTAAAACAGCATAATACTACTGAGAAATACCTTCCAGTACTTTGTCCTGTGGTAAAAAAAGTGCCCTTTCTTCATCACCTCATTCATTCATAATGTTCAACTACTTAGCTTTCACAACTTACCTGTTTTTCCTAAAACAGTGGAGAGAGAGCAGTTCTGGTAATTGAGAAAACAAAAGCAAACCCCAAGTGACTCTTTTGGAGCATTAGTCCTGTTTTAGTAAAACATGTAATACCTGGCTAGAAATACTTTGCCAAATTATTATTTTATTTTTTTTTAATCCTGAGGTTATGTTAGAAGGTTACTGGGTTATTGTGAGCACATGGTGAACTGTCTCGTATTATACTGGTTTTTTTAAATTATTTTTTAAAGATACATATGTTGAAAATAGCAGCGTAACATTGGCCTCTCACAGGGTTTTTTTATACCATGTTACAGTTTTAAGTGGATATGCTATTGATTTTTCAAATATTTTTGTTTTCTTTCAGAAGTCAGAATTTGTATTTTGATACACTTAATTTAAAATACCAAGCAAGAGCTTTTAACAAAAAAATGTTATGCAGACATAATTTAAAAGATGGTTTTTGTCAATGATGCTGTTGAAGTAGAGCAGTGGTTGGCTTGTTTCATGATACTGTTGTACTGCTTCTTTTTCTCTAGGGTTTTCAAGAAAGGAGTTGACTGATCTCCAGGGCATTAGAGGAAAACCACACATTAGCCAGACACAGCTTTCACCTGTCCGTCTTTACCTAACTGATTTGGACCAGTTTTTACACCACTGGGCTGTGACAGAGGTAATACATAAACACTAATTCTAAATGACAGCATAGAAACTCTGAGTGCTTTCCATACCTTTTCTGCAGATGCCTAAATCTTCTTGTGAGTTAAGTTAAAAAAGGAATGAAAATACAATAGCTGTCAAACAGCTAATGTTTTTCTATAACCATTAGTTAATATTTTGAAGGAAACTGCTTTAAAAGGTGAACATTCAGACATGTAGTATGCAAAACAATGCTCATGGAAAAAATGGGTAGAAGCTTGGTGGAAAATTCTTAAACGCTAATAAGATTAAGATCAGCAATATGTTTTGGCTTTCAAAAATAAATCAATTGTAAAAATAATTATGAAGAGTTTTATTTGAGAGTAAATTCCACTGTTAATTAAAAAGCACTTGCATTAAATGAGATTTTTAACTTGGAAGTAATATTAAGTTGGCATTAGTGGTTATTTAGAATAACTTCTGGTGCTTATTTAATCAAAATTTACTGGGATTAGAAACTTCACTGTGAATTCAGTTCTTGCTTGTAAGATCCTAAGTACCAAAAGCTTAGTTTTATTGCTGGTTCTAATGGGATCTGAGCCACCAGATTTCATTCAGAACAGGTGCACATTAGTCTTCATTGTGGCTCAACTCTTTTTATTGCTTAGCCCACTATAAACCACTTCAGGGTGTGAAACCATGTTTTAATGACATGGCAATTTGACAGTATTTATGAAATCTGTCATGAATACAGAAAGAGTGTAACAGAAGTTATTAGGTGTAGGATTTGTTCTGGGTTTTTGTGGCAGTCTTTTTGTTTCAAGAAAGCAATATAGTATATTTTTCCCTTCTAATTCATAAGGTTTAAGTGATAATCTACTGAAACCAGTGAGAGTCCAAGGCATATATTGCATGTGTGCTATTATGTATTGAAAAGTATTTTAAGTAAAGATTTTTGTTTGGCACCATGACTGACACACATGTTTAGATGTCCTGCTTTCAGTCAGTTGACCTGTGAAGCAGCTAAATTTTCTAATTTGTCTCCCTTTGTCTCTTCTGGGCAGTAATGAAGCCTTTTTTTCACCAAAACTCTTTTCTCCAGTATTGAAAGACGAGAAAGCTTTCTCTCCCTGTCCTGTATGGAACTGTTCCTCTGTGAATGCACCAGAGGGATTGTTTCTCAAAGAGCTAGCATAATCTGAAGGATTTATATATACTTTACCTGTTTCTGAAAATGCCACCTCTTGGGTCTTCTCCTTCCTCTTTTTGCTTCTCTTCCACCAGTCTGAGTTGGTTGAGAAACCACACAATATGACGATTTTCACTTAGGGGCAATGAAGTATTTAAATTGTCAATAGCTTTGCTTGTGCTTTTGGTTCCTGGTTGTAAGTTTGATTTACTTCTCCCACAATCTTTTCAGTGTTTTGATGCCATCAAGGAGAGTCATTATGTTCAGAAACTTGAGACTTGCTTTTATTAAAGTGCCTTTTCTTGGGAAAGATACGGTATGTTCTCTCAGGTTCTCAAAAGTGGATGGCAGTCATTAAGCAAAGAGCTGGATATCCTTGGTTAGTAATGAAAGAGGATTTGGACATCCAGTGGAGCATTACGCTACTTCTGCAGTTACGTGTCAGCCTGAAGTCTTTTCTGGAGACTTAAGTTATGAAAGAGAGAACAGGAACAAAAATCCCACACATCAAAAATGTGTGTGTGACCTTCTGGACCCACCTCATTTTGACTCTTAACCAAAGGGAGTTCTGAACTGCTTCTTACAACTCTGAGCTTTCCTCATAAGCACGTTCATGACTGGGGAGAGAAAATTTCTAGTGAACTGGATTATATCGATACACATAGGATGTGATCAGGAAGAGTCAGCAAGGATTTATGAAGGGCAAATTGTGCTCAACTAACCTGTTAGCCTTCTGCAACAAGGTGACTAGCTTGGTGGGTGAGGGGAGAGCAGTTTATCTTGACTTTAGTAAGGTTTTTGATGCTGTATCCCATAATAACTTTGTTGACAAGCTGACAAGAAGAATGGATTAGATAAGTAGACAGAAAGGTGGATTGAAAACTGCCTGAATGGCCAGGCTGGAGGGTTGTGATAAGTGGTGCGAAGTCCAGTTGATGGCAGGTCACCGGTGCTGTTCCTCAGGGATTGTTACTGGGGCCGGTACTTTCTAACCTTCATTAATGTTCTGGACAATAGCGCTCAGTGTATCCTCAGCACATCTGCAGATGGTACAAAACTGGGAGGATTAGGTGATAGATCAGATGGTTGTGCTGCCGTTCAGAAAGTTATGGACAGGCTGGAGAACTGGGCAGAGAGGAACCTCATGAAGTTCAGTAAAGGAAGATGCAGATTCCTGCACCTGAATAATCCCAGGCACCAGTAGATGCTGGAGGCTGACCAGCAGGAAAGCAGCTCTGCAGAGAAGGACCTTGAGGTTCTGATGGAGGAGTGTTGCCAGCAGGTTGAGAGAGGTGATCCTTCTTCTCTACTCGGCACCAATGAGGTCATATCTGAAGTACTTTGTCTAGTTTTGGGCTCCTCAGGACAAGAGGGACATGGATGTACTGGAGCATCTTTCATGTGAGGTGATGATAAGAGAGCTGGAACTGTTCAGCCTGGGCAAGAGAAGGCTCAGGGGGATCTTATCAGTGTGTGCAGATACCTGAAGAGGATGGAGCCAGGCTCTTCTCAGTAGTGCTTAGTGACAGATCAAGAGGGCACAAATTAAAACACATGAGGTTCCATCTAAACATAAGAGAACTCTTTTTACGGTGAGGGTGATCAAATACTGGAATAAGTGGCCCAGAGAAGTGACGGAGTTCCAATCTATGGACATACTCAAAACCTGGCTGGCTACAGTGCTGGGTGCAAGGCGTCCCTTCCAACTTCAGTGATTCTGTGATTCTTTGAAAACCTCTTCTCTTGGATAAAACAGAACTTTTATTTCTCCATTGACAAACCTCTGTATTAATTTTTGGGTTTAGAGCATAATGAGATTCCCAGTAAGGGGAGATCTTATTTTTTTATCTGGTAGGTTGTTACACTTACATATGATCTGGAAGTCGAACTGTTCATGTTAAGTGCTTGCCAGGACTGGTAGTTTGCAATGCTGTTTGGGCTGTTCTTAACAGCATTACTTTTTTTTTGGTGGGTTTTTTTGTTTTGTTTTGTTTTGTTTTTGTTTTTCCCCATGGAATTTGCAGACAGAAAAGTAGGGGCACCTCTTCAGTAGCTTTCTACCCTAGTAGAGAAGAAATAAGACCTGGTAATAGTGGTGTCTGGGATGCACTGTTGCTGTTTCAAATCTCTTTGTTTTTACAAAGATAATAGATCAGTATTAAGACAACTACTTCCTTTTATGAACCACAGGATTCTATTAATTTTTCACTTGGCTGATTTTGATTTCATATGCAGTCATAGGTACAGTAAGTAATATATAAATAAAACTGTGCTGAAGTTACCACTTAAAAAATCAGAAGTTAGGCTTTTAGGTGACTCTTTTCTGTGTTTAAATATTTAACAGAGCTGTGTTCATTAAGTTTTAGGGGTTTTCTCTCTTCCATGTTGAGTACAAACAAGGTTCTCCAACCTCAAAGGTGTTGACCCATAATCTATTACATGTTCAGTTTGTAAAGAAAATGTTCTGGGGACTGTAGTCCATAAAAACTTCAGGATTTGGAGGCTGGACCCTTAAAAAAAAAAAAAATAAAAATCCTGGCTTTAGAAAACCTTTCAGTTCAAGCTTTGCCAAAAGTTACAAAGGAATACTTCCTGTAGAGTAAGTAGTTTCCACCAGGTATTGAAAAAACCGCTCTACTAGAAAATAAATCAAACAGCAACAAGCCCCCAAAAAACCCAGAGCTGCAGCCTCTGGGGAAAAGAAAACTGCCAGCAAATCATGAGGCTCTTCTAGGGTGTCTGGAAAAACAATATGATATGATGGCTTTATGTGCATTGAGTCTGAGGGAGGTAGGTTTGGAGACCACTTTCTTCCAAGCTGACTTAGTTCAAGGTGTTACACAATTTTAGAATCAAAATATTTTTAGCGTGACAGACAATTATTTAAATAAACAAGTGCTATCGGAATTAATAAAACCCATCTTGAATTAGTCACGCTTTTGGTGGAACTGAGTAGAGCGGCACAGCTTCTGAATGCTCAATCTATCATGCTTTCCCTTGCTGAATAAGGAAGTTTATGGTCATGCTGCAGTGTTAAGCAAAATATTTGTAGTAGTTAAAAATACCTGGTAAGTGAGAACAACCTTCCATTGGCTGCAGAACAGGCAACATTCAGGCCTCAACTTTATGTTGAGAATTGTTCATTTAAAAGAGAAAATAAATAAGGATCTGATGGAGTTAGGATTTGACAGCCTGGTTTCCTATGAATAAATGAGACTAGTGATGAGATTATTATTGTTAGTCCATCCATCCTCCTCTTCTCTTTCACCACTAGTTTTGTCTGAACCATTGGCTAGTTTTTGGCTCCCTGCTAAAAGAATAAAGTTGCAAATACTACTTGCCTGTAAGTTTTACTAAAATAAGCAGGTGGAATTGGAAAAAACTCTAGACTAGCACAAGGTGGTTTCC
This sequence comes from Numenius arquata, assembly GCF_964106895.1. Lineage (NCBI taxonomy): Eukaryota > Metazoa > Chordata > Aves > Charadriiformes > Scolopacidae > Numenius > Numenius arquata. The sequence continues at coordinate 34,326,247 of NC_133579.1, read as the reverse complement.
AACTGGGTTTCTGCATCCTGCTTGGCAGCAGCCGGCTGGCCAGCCTGCACCTGCATCGCTCTGGACCAGGCTCAGCAGGTGCTGTCGCTTGGTCCATGAGGGCATCAGGGGGTTGTGAGGCAGGAGCAGCTGGGGTTGTGGTGATGAAGAAACAGAAGGGCAAGGGATGAAGGGTCCCAGGTGTGAATCTGTAGGAGGCCACAGCTTGCTGGCTTTATTGCTCACTGCTCAACTTCGTCTTCACATCCAGAGGCAGGCAATCCCAGGTTTCTGTCGCTAGCTCACTGTACGATATAGTGAGTGAAATGTATTTCTAATGGTAATGAACTGTAAGAGCGAATTTAATGTATAATACATGCATGTCAGAGATGTGGGAGAAAAGGTATGCCTCTGGAGAAAGAGCAAGTTGTGCAAAGGACAAGAAGAAATTGCGGCATTTTTCACATGGCAGTTTGGACTTTGGGAGTGTTAATATGACCCAGTGCACTTGGTAGCATGTGGCTAACCGTAATTGGTGAAAAGGCCAAACAAAGGCACTTCTGCTTTGGATGTTTTTAAGTCATTTATAACAAAACTGTTTTGAGATGGATACTGTTTGTAACTTCTTTTTGTCTGGAGAGTGGTAATTTGTATATTGGAAATCTGAAGCCATGTTAACTTTTTGCAGAAGCTTTTAGGTAATGGTGATTTTCACTTCACGAGCAATGCTTAAGAAAATTGTCCCTTTAAATGCCATTTTTTGTAGCTGTAAAGGTTAATCTTCGTATTTTGTCTAAAAGATGTGTTAAATGTGGAAACCTTAGTTCCTTTTCTGGCACAACTCCTACTTAAAATGACCTCTGCCTTACTAAAGCCAATTATTTAAAATCATACCCCTGTAGCTGAAATAGATGGGGCTTCAGAATAAATGGTTGCAGCCTGAGGGAAGAGCCTTCAGTCTTCGTTCATTTTAACCGTGCCCATAGTGTTTGTCGGTAATATTGTTCACTCCCCTGTAATTGAATTGTTCTGCCAGTATCAAATGAAATAGTGCCAACAGGAATGAACAGTTTAACAAGGTAACCATGTATACATGATAATTTCTGTTGTTGTAATATTTGGTGTTTGACACTTGAGCGTTTTGGAGGGGGAAAGCAAATGGTAATTCAAAAGTTCTGCTCGAAGTCGAGATTTTAGGGTTATATTGAGTATATAATTGACTTGAAGAAATAAAATGCTCAACAAAATGTTTAAAATGTTTGAGAGAAAATACTAAGGAAGGTCTCCTGCTTTTAAAATCAGTCTTGGATTCAAAAACCTTGGGGTGCATATAATTTAATATATTAATGTGTGTCAAAACCAGAGATGTCTCGTAAGTGCAGTAGAGTTGGGAAAGCTGCATCTGCACTGATCTGCTATGGAAAATGACAATGAATCATTTAAGACAGTATGTAAATTAAAAGTCCTGCAAGGATGTTTGTCTTGAAGTAAATGGTGTGTATTTGTAAATATGGTGTGTATTGCAGTGCTGAAGCTTCAGTTTGAGCAGATTAACACTTTAAAAACTCACTAATTTTTTAAAATGAAGAGTTTAAGTCCCTGTAAGATTTCAACTTGTGGTCTTTATTGCGCTTTCCAGATTCGAGTTACATTGGGGAGAAAAAGCAGCTGAAGGTAAATAATATCCCTTCTGAACTAGAAATAGGCTTTAATTTTTACCCTCTTTTAAGGAGGATAAAAAAAACCCTCTGTATAAGCCCGTTAGTGTTTTGTAAAACTACATCGTATCCAAGTTTAATGTTTGGAAATGAAAATAATGCTTTTTTTCTTAAAAAGTAAAGCAAATTCCAAAGAAAGGAGAAATTATATAAATAAATACAATATGTCCTAAAATGAATAAAGCTGTTTTTCAAAGGTCTCTTTCATAATTTTCTTGGGATATAAAGCTTACAACTTAAAAAAAACCCAACAAAACCCAAAAAACCAAACAAAAACAAAACAACAAAAAAACCCCCACCAAAACACACCAGCACCAAAAAAACCTAATAAAACCCAAACACAAACTTCCAGTCGAACCCAAAGACCAAAACACAAACCCCGCAAAAACCGAACTTGATCTTCAGGCCAGTGCTCCCTTGTGCCAGCATCTTATACTTCTAGTTTATCTTGTGACATTTTATAGTTGGGAACTCACGTGTTACTGCATATAACTAATGTGAATTAACATCGCCACAGTTACTGTACATTATGCTATAAATTCACATCCTGGTTTGTGATACCTAAACTAAATTTGCTTCAAGAGACAGGCTTTGTGGGACAAGAGCTAGTTTTCTAAGTGTACAGTTTTCTGTGTCTTCAAGTGCTTTTGTTTGGGGAAGGGGCTGGCAGCTGAGTTTAGAGATGTACATCAGATGTTCCTTTGACCTTCCTGCACGTCGTCTGACAGGGAGGCATCCATGAGAAGGAGGAATCATCCATGGTGACATTTTATAGCTCTGAGAAAGTAGGAGAGGTGGAAAGAAGGGCTGCTTATGGCTACAAGAGGATGAAACAAAAGCTCCTTGGTTAGCAAAGCTATTTCATGGTGTCCGTTCATAGAATTTTGTTACTAAGATGGCTCTGAGAACCAAACCTGTGCTGTTTTTCAGGTACAGCTTCATCTAATCCTACATAGCTGTTGAGCATAAAACCTTTTTTTGCTGACAAAATAACAGTATTTTCAGAAATAGCCATCACTTGGTGAGACAGTAGGATTGTCTCTAGCCCATAGTTCTCTGCCTCCTGGCACCAAATCTTGCTGGTACCCACATTTAAACGTGATCAAATTGTTGCACAGGAGGTGAGCTGTGGTTATTTTCACTCATGTATTTGTGTCCAGTGGCAAATTAAGATGACTTCACTTGGTTTAGTTGACTCTTAATATAGGTTTACCATCAGACTGCATGCCACAGCCAGGGAGTCTGCAGACAGGCAGTCACCACAGGTCAACAGATGCAAGATGTACTTTGCAGTTATCCTGTTTTTGAACCAGCAATTGGACATTAACTGTGTTTCATAATCCTTCTAAGTCTTTGGAAGTATGTACTCTATCAAGATGCACAACACAATACATGCTCTAAAGCATTTGTGATTCTCAATCAAGTTCCTGGATTCCTGTTTTGCTACCCCAAATGTAAAATTAGCTCCATCGTGTTTTGGGTTTTTTTTTTCCCTTGTTGCCCACCAATGTAATATTCTCTTGCAGACTCCATTCCTTCTTTTTGGCTTTTTCTTTTTTTAATCTAGGTTTTGGTTTGGTTTATTGTGATTGTGTGGGGGTTTTTGTGCTGTTTTTTTCTTTTTTCTGGAGTCACTGAATCAGGAATACCTTTCACATCCGCCCCTGTGAGCTTAGCCAAGGCAGATGAACAAAGATCTCTTGTTGTACGCGGCTTTCTCAACAACTCGGGGCACTGTTAATATTGCCCTGTCAAATCAATTTATTTCAGAAAGAGAAGCAGCACCTGTCAAGGGAGTACACTGTCTGATATGCTGGGTGCTTCGGGGGAAGCTGGCCAAGCTTCAGACGACAAGCTTCATTGCCTGCCCCATCACCTGAAAACTTCTCGTTTTCTACGCTTTGCAGTAACATGTTATACTGGAGAGAGTCCTGCTCGAAACAGTCATTTCACAAGGGCTTGGGAATTGGCTGCAGAACAGCCTGTTACATTTTAGTTACCGGTGTTGGAGGTGGATGTCGATGTGAATTGAAAAATAGATTTTAAAGTTCACATTAGGATATAGTGTCTGGTGTGTGCCAACTTTCTTTTTCAATAAAATCACTTCTCTTGGTGTCTGAACTGTCTTTGGTCTGACTCTACAGAGTGGATCGCTAAAATACTTCATCCATTATCTTTTGTGTTTGCTTTGTTGCTCTCTGTGCTCACACTTGCGTGTGTCTTCAGAGGAAGATGAGTATTTTTCTTAGAAAAAGAGTACTTTGCAACATAATCAAGTTTTAAATAATATACAGATTTTCCCTGGAGAGTTACTGATAAAATACTTCCCTTGAGGCTTTTTGAATCAGGATTCTATCATGTTATGGAAAGTGATTGATTTAGGGATTTATGAAAGCGGGTGATTTAGGGAGTGGAAAAAGTTAAATAATGAACAAAGCGTTACTCTTGGTTCATCGTTTGTGCATGTTTCTGTTGGAGCTGGGCTTCCTCGGATCCTCCCAACTCTGCATTTTGGAGTTGAGAGCATCTTACAGATAAGCAATATTAAACTGGTGGATTCCTCTGATTGTACATTAAAGCCATGAAAAGCCTGTTTCAGTTTGGATGAAGAGTCAGGTTGGCTGTCAGCAGCAAAAATGCTTCTCACTCATCCAGTTGAAGAGCAGAGGAAAATACTCCATGGTGTCGGGATCTCCAAAAAGCCCAGGGAGGGCTCCTGGGCTGCCTTGCCAGTCTTGTTTCTTTGTGTGTGTTTTTGTCATTTTAGCCGGCTGCTGTTGGAGTCTATCTTCGGTATGGCAGGCAGGGAGGCCTGAGAGGTAATGATTTTCAGAAGCACTAGTAGGGAACTTGCTGCTGTACTTGTGTGGCTTGTGAGTGTGACAGGTAGTCGGACTCGTCTGATCAATAAGGTTTGGTTTGGAAAATCTGCCAATGGATTACGGAGCCTGTAGTATTTGCTGCATAATGCTAACAGATATCCCCATATTTATTCAAGTGGCCATTCAAGTAAAATTTTAAAAACCACAAACCTAAAACGAACGCCAAAAAAACCAACCTCTAAACCAAACCTGTTATAAAGTACTTGTCTCAAAAAGATATAAACCCTCCCTATGATCAGAAATGTACGTTCTCTGTCCATTCACTTCAGTAATACTCTGAAACAAACCTACTCTGACTTTGGTTCAAAACCAATCTGTGAATGTGCCAAAAATGTGATAAATGCTAATCAAATGTAAAATAATGAATCAGCTGTGACATTTTATTATGGAAATTAAACATCATGCAAACCCTTGCCTAAGGAAAAGAAATTGTCAGGAAAAATACTAATTTTCATGTGATAATTAAGTTTTCTTTGCTTTTCATTTCCATGTGTAATAATGTTTTGGTTTCACTTTTTAGAACAGGCATTTATTATGAAAACCATTTCAAGCAGGATTTAATTTATGGAATTGAAAAGGATTGCCACTCCCACTTCATTGTAGGACGATAGAACTGCATGTAGGGAACGGTGGTGCTATTTTGGGGGTCAGAAAGACCTTAAAGGTTGAAAAACTAAATTGCCAATGCACTTTACCACAATCCTTCCAAGCAAGTGTGCTGCTCTTCAGTGCTGTGATGCCCCTTTTGCTTGCCAATTCTGGAAGTCTTGAGTGTTGGTGAATTGTACCTGTTAGGAAAAGCTCCTACAACTTGTCATCTCAGGGAGAACCTCAGTGGACTGGCTGGCCTGTTCTAAGGGCGTATTCCGAAAGGTGAAATATTAATAGTGGTTTTATTAATAATGAAACCTTGGTTTGCTGGGTGGACCTCATGGGGCATGTATGGAATTAGAAGGGATCTTTCTAGCATACTGTGTCTAGTGTCACGTGCTCACAAGCGTATGGCATAGCCCCCTTGTGAACTTCTGTGCTGTGTTTTATGAGCAACAAATGTCTCTTGCGTTTCCCCTTTCATATACATCCTTCCTAATTTCCATCTCATTTCATCCAGCCAGCTATGACCAATCTTATTTTTGTTGCTGTTTGGTTATACTTATCTTCCTGCAGTGGTTTTCACCTCTTTGTTGTATTTGTAAGTGACAATAATATCCCTTTTTAGGTATAGTGTTGCCAGTCTGGGCAGGTTAAGTTCTTTCCATTGAGACGTGTAAGACGGGATCTCTAGTCTTTGTGCAATTTTTCTATGCCCCTTCAGTTTGAATTTACCTTTCTTGAAAGTGAGTGACTCCTGTTTTGCACAGTATGTCAGAAATAGTCTAAATAAGGTCTTAAGGAGTAGTATTAAACAGATGATCAGTACTCACTCTTAACACTTCTGCTGTGATTATCTTTATTTTTCCATCCTGAACTGATATTTGCCTGTTTCATGGTTGTATCACAACCACCTTGTAGTCAGTTGTTATGCACAGAATTTTCTCCTCATTCCTGTTAAAAACTCCTAGTTGCATGCAGAAGTTTTTATTAGTCTCCAAGCGCATGACCCGCCACTTCTGTTTCACTGTATTTTTTCTGTATCTGTTATTCATCAAACCCATGCAATCTCTTCTATAGGCTAGTGCAACTCTCCTGTCTGGGCAGGGTTTCTCAGCTTTGAGCTGTCAGATGGCAGATTTCATCAATGTAGTCTTACCTTTTGTGTAAGTGTTACTTGTTAAAATACGAGGTCAGGTTGGCGTCAGAATTTGTACTTGACGTGACAATCCCCAGTAGTAACCTCTGTCTCAGCTTGACTTCATTCCTTGACAGTGCAGATGTTTTGAGTGCATTTCTTGGGAATATTCCAAAGTGCTTAATATTTTATCACTTTCAGATTGCAGTGTTCAGAAGCACTGCCATATCTAGGATGGAGTACACAGTTTTAATAATATTATTACATTATTAAATAAATGTATACTATCTAAAATAAGGCTATTTAGTGCAAAAGTATCTATAAAATTGTCTTTTAAATAGTCCTACTAGTCAAACAAAATACTTGCACAGTTATACCTGTAATATTGATTAACATGAGCAATGTCCTGATAGCCTGATCAGTATTATGTTCCGTCAAGCAGATGTGTTAAGGATGTCCTGAATTTGGCCAGGTTGAGCAGGGCTAAGAGCAGGTGTGGCATGTAATTTTGAAAAAAGCTGAGCACGCTTTTATATCCCCACAAACGATACTGCTTGGCCATTTCTGATGAAACCACTGCTGGCATCCGTATTACTTAACATTTGAGTTTTCATACCACAGGCCCTTGAACTAATGATTCTTTCCCTAACCTTTCCTTTACTTGGGGTCTCTCTTCAGCTGGAAATGTTGCGGACTCTTATTTTTGACACACCATGGGTGATGTTTTCTGTTTTGTCATTATCTCTTGTTTAGGTGTCTTTACCTGCCCTGATTCAGTTTAAGTCTCAAAACCAGGACACTATCACAGAATTTAATCCCTCAAGTCAGATCATTCTGTGAAAGTTTTCCTTAGCGCTCTCTTCAGTCGGCAAGGCAGCTGAGAGGAATGGGTTTTGCTTAGTTGAGATATTTGTAAAACTCAGGGACTTAAATTCTTCCTTCCCTTAAATATCTGATCTTGTTGTTCTCTTTCTGATTCCCTTAAGTGCAAACAGAAGATTCCATTCCTCATGTATTGGTTCTTCCATCTTCCTTGTCCTCAGCAGGACGTTCACGATTGCTAATGGTACTGTAATAGCACACTCGGGCTGTGCCTGCTGCTTTCTGGAGGCTTCTGTTGACACCGGTGGGAGAAGCAACAAATGTAAACAGAGGGAGGTCATCCACACTCTCTGACTAGTTTGCAAATTATTGCAATAGATGGGAGGGTAAAGAGGAACAGAGAAAGCCATCTGCCAAGGATTGTAGGACAGCTCACTAGCAGATCTGCTAGAGCTGATTTCTTTATCCTGTCCAGGAGCCATATGGCATTTCATCGGGTCTTGGTCAATTCTTTTTTTTTTTTTTTTTTTTTTCTCTCCCCCTCCACGACCTGGCTATTCTCACCCATATGTTTTTTCTTTACTAAAAAATTAAGATCTGAGTCTTCAGTTCACTAATCTGTTTTTTTTTTTTTTAAATCTCTTTCCGTCATGCTTCTGGGCAGGTAATACGGTTTGCTACTGCCTGTTTATATAAGCACCAGAAAGTTTTTGGCAGTTCAGAAAACAAGATTTCCCTTTGTAGTACTACATTTGGTATCATCTTTGAGCATGACATTTTTGGCAGCATAGAGGAAAGTAAGTTGGAAATGGGTCTTTGCTACTTTCTTCTTTGTTACGTTATTTTTTCTGTCCTGTTTCACTGTGATTCCTCTGTTTGATGCTTTGATAAAGTTACTTGTGGAGTTTTTTTCTGAAATTCTTCAGCTCCGAGGAAAGGCAGGTGAAGGCTCGGTGTGGTGCTGTAGCTGGATAGAGTATTTTTGGCCTTCTATCACATAGATAAAATGAAGAAGACCACTACTAAAAAACCTAATGGCGTAGGCTGTCATCTCTTTAAACACTTAACAATTTCTGTTGACAAAGTTACTCATACACTGTAAAGAATCAGTACTTTGAGACAAAGCTGCTTATGTCTCCCCAACAGGTACTTTGTATTTAGGTCTGTCAACAAGGTATGATTACACAGTGAATGACTGCTGGTTGCATTGAGAGTACTTAAATATAACTTCTGTTTTATTGAAACAGATGATCTGTCACAGCTTGTCCACTATACCGTCCCAAAGTCAGTGTTTTGACATTCTCCAGACTGGCATTTGTAAATATCTGGTAAGTACTGTTTTGTATCCTAGGTTAACTTCCTTGTGAGAAATGTCCTAACAGTCTCATTAACCCTCAAATCCCCTTATTCCATATATTTCATACGTAATTTCAGCATTTGCAGAAGTTTCAACAAGATTAGTGGAGTTTTAAAAAATATCTAATAACTGTTGGTATCGAAACTTAAAGGGATTTTTTTGCTCTGATTCGTGAATAGTTAGTTCAGCTTGTTTTAAGCCAGGACAGCTGTAAAGGACAGGCTTCTTGGTTTGGGTTTGGTTTGCTTTTGAAAAGAGCCACTCGCAGCTTTAGATGAGTTTTACAGTCTGTCTTCTCATCCTGATGGGGACGGCAAAGCCAGAGCTGGGTAACAGAACTGTAAAGGACAGAATTTGCAGTTACCCGTGATGCTGCTGGCCGAGAGGGAGGACCTCTCTGTCCTTTCGAGATGGTTTTGTGATCTAGCAAGTATCCACAGTTCCCTGTATGAGCCCTACTGAAAAATTACTAGACCAAAGCTTCCATAGGGAGTGGCTTACCTATAGCTGTAGTCTGAATTTTTGGGGCTGGATGTTGACTTAAATCACAACTTTTAAATCAGCTTATGCATTCTACTACACTGTCCCTTTGAGAGCAGTTAAGTGCATTTTTATAGTTGATGAGGCCCAACTGCTCTAACGAGATGATGACACCTAACAGGGAAGAAAGGCACCATGTAGGCAATGTCCTATAACTTCTGTGAGCGATCTCATCTGCTGGATTTGTATACATTGAAATGTCCGTGTTCACATCACCTTCCAGACTGGCTGACCAGCCTGTTTCAGCAGCAGCGTTGGCTCATTTGATCTTCAGGAGGCTTCTTTATATGCAGACATCCATAGAGCTCACTACCATTACTTCCTTTTTGCGGTTGGCCAGGAACATCAATATTAGTTTTCATTAATTAGTGCCTCAATGCCCTGTAGTGTTCAGCAGGGTTTTGGTGACAGTTGCAGTCCATCTTCTGTCACGCAGGAACGCCATCCTTGTGCCTCTGCAGCTGCCTGGTACAGGGCTGACTTGGGACACTGATCTGCGTTCCTGGCCCGGAGATACACTGGAAACATTTAGAAGTTTGAACCTATCATTGTTCTTTATCTCTTACCTCTCATGAGTAATCCGTACCAGTGAAATACATTCCACATTTCTGTAGCTTGTACTTTATTGATCTTTTTCTAAGGATTTCTAAAAGAAACAGCTGATCTTGGTAAGTGAACCAACCGCCTCTGTCAGCTTTAAAACAAGGTACTTGCAGGTGAGCAAATTAGGCTGCTCTAAACCTCCTTAAATTATTTTTGTAATAAGATAAATAGTGCCACATTAGCAATGCATGAATTTTTTTTACAGCCTTAGAGCACAAAAATCTAGGATAGTTACTCAATAGTACTTTAAAATTTAAACTGCTTTCTAATTCACTGCTTCTACCCCAAAAAAAGAATTTTTTCTGTATTATTTATCATGCTTATAAAATCCTTACTTTAGATGATGTTCTCATTTTAACAACAGAATAGGATCACCCCAGCTGTGGGCCCACCGTATGTTTCATTAGGTTTAATTTCACTTGGCTCGTAATGCACTCATTCCTGTTGAGCCAGTTGGATTTCTAAGGCGACTCGTCCCGATGGCCGTCCAGTAGAAGCTTTTCTTTCTGGAGAGAAAATCCGAGTTTCCTTCTACCCCAGTGACTGCTCGCTGGCGATTCAATGCACGAAGGGCTGCTCTGTCCCGTGATGTATGCTTAAAAGGGAAGACCTGTTCTCTGCAGAAGATGGATTGCTCCTGTACCAGCTTTCAGAGCAAGGCTCACAGCAGCAGTTGTTTGGTTTTTTGTAAAATACATTTGAGATGAGTGTTTATTTTGAGGGGATGGAACGAAGATGCCGGTTTAACCTTCTGTTGGTGTATGGGTGGCGACTTCTTAGGAAAATGCAGATTTGAAGAAATGCAGTGGTGTGTAGAAGTTGGAGAGAAACAAAGTAATATATGGCATGATGGGAAAGAGATTCATTCGGTTCCAGACGTATTTTTATATCAGCAAAAAACCCTTGTGTATAAAGCGGTGAACTTGGGTTTTTTGTTGTAATACAGGTTGGATTGGTCGTAATCCCCGATAGCACAGCTGGATCTGTTCTATGTGCCATAAATAAGCTCTTGGATCAAGCCTGCATCCTAAGTGAAACCCTGCACAAGTTCTTAGCCTCCTGCTGTTACAGTCTTCTCTACTTTCTGCTAACCTTAGACAAAGAGGATGCAGAACATGTACAGAAAAGGTAATGCTGCTTTCCTTACCCTGTCCATTGTCTCTGCCTTTGTACCCACAAGTATTTAGAGATGTAAAATGAAAGGATCCCCCCCCCCCCCCGCATCCCCCCGATTTATTTTGCTGTGTTTTGCTTACTTCAAAACAGTACTTTAAGCAAAATGGCTGCAAAGTTAGCTGGAATTATTTAAAACAATAACTGAAGAAGGTTTCATCTCAAATTGTTCCAGTTAGATGGCAGAACCATCCTGACTTTAGAAAGGTGGTTATTTATACCTTAATCTTTAGCCTTTAGTTTCATTAGATACATTGAAAAGCAACATGCAAGGGATTTGGCTTTATAAGCTTGTACTCTTAACTGACTTGATATTTCAGCTTTAACAAAACTTCTCAGGCGTCATTTTTATAGACTGCAAATCCATTTGAATTTAAAAAACCAAAAGCTACAGATACCAGATTTAAATAAGTTTATTTACCTGTATAACAGAAATGTCTTTAAATAGTTTAAACTTCAGATTTTTTCCTTTAACTGTTCCATATACATGAAAGTTGTTCAAAGCTTACTTAAAATTTAAGATGTGTTTTTAAAGCCGGAGTCTTCCTTTACTTACTGTACTTAATGACTTGCATATCACAAAAGCTGACTCCATTGTTTGATTTCTTATGAGTCTTAAATAAAGATTCAGGTGTACCTGAGCAGTGACTGGAACAAAAACCTCTCCCCAGCATCATCAGGCAGAAATTTCACTGTGGAAGAGCTTCTAGCAACATTTGTAGCTCCAGGGCAGGACCTTAAATTTTCTCTAGTGCTGTACATAATTTTAGAGTATTTGCAAGGTTAGCATCTTCTGGTACAAATTTTCTGCTTCGGCAGTAATTACGGTGAAGGCAATTGGCATGGCTGAATTTAGAGAGAGACAGGTTTCCTTGTACAGCTGTGAGGCTGGCTGGCAGAAGCACACTTGAAATGCGCGTCCTGGATCGTTTCAGTTTTTGTTCTCTCTTTGCTCTCAGGGACATGCTGTGGGGATCGTGTATTTCTGCATTAGCGCTCCTGCCGCGGCTGCTGAGGCTGATGCTGCAAAGCCTGCAAGTGAGCAGGATCTGTCGGGAGGAACTGCCCGTTGTCGCTCAGCTGCTTCGCTTGCTAATGCAGCACGGGCAGCTCAGGAGCCATATGATCACCAATGAATTCCTGGTGCAACAGATTATCAAGGACATCATGGTATGAAACTTCTTCTTGTCTCCTGCAGATCGCAAGGGTATATACAAGGTTTAAAAATTATTGCGAACACAAAGAGCAGATGTTTAGCAAAACATAAGATACGATTGCCTTTTATTCGTCTTGGAAGTCCAGGCTGCTACTTGTCCGAGCTCCCGTGGTCACTGCACAGGCGAGAGTTCTGCAGTTCAGCTCACACCCAGTCCAGCGGCCCTGGGCGGCAGCCGGCTCCCTGACAAAAGGCCCTGGAAGGGGATTGCCTACACGGCCTGTCCGAGGGAGAGCTGTCCCAAAGTAACAAACTAGTCTCTTCTGTACACCCCTGCCCTGATAAACAGGCGTACAAAGATGTTATTAACTCAAACTCTCTTCAATATGTACAGTGCAAAATACTCTCTTTCAAATATTGCAAAACCCAGCACTTCTGTTCACATGTCTACGTTCCAGTGGTCTCAAGACTCGTTTCTTTCTTCAGAAAAAAAATCTGAAGCTGCCTTCACCCAAAGCTCTTACACCCTCTCTGCCCTCAAAGCTAGTATGTGCCACAGGTTTGACTGCGCCAGCCACACCTGTCCGTTACTAGTGTCTTGAAAGGTCTGTTACCAGAAACATAACCTCAGGGGTGGTAAAAGCAGGTGTCAGAGAGTATTGTGCAGCTTCTCTAACGAGACCGAGGGGGTTGGGTTCCTTTGGTGTTGAAAATGCCTCAGCCAGTTTTTGTGATGTTCTGCTGGGTGTGGGTTGTGTTTGTTGTTGTTTATTTTCTTTAATCACTTAGGAACGCTGAGGAGAGAGAATGACTGGACTGTGGGCTGTGTTGGTCTGTTGGTAGCAGTCCTCCTGTAGACTGGGGTATTCAGCTCTCCTGCTTTAGTAGAACCACGCTCGCTCATTTGCATTTTAATTGACTATAAATTGCAGAATTGGAAAGTAGGCAAGGCACTCTAATCAAGAGTAAGGAAATCGCATCTGGTGTAATTCACACACTTCACGATGTAGCACTGACTTAGTGTCCCAACTACTAACACTTTATTATTTTGGCTTTCACGGGCGTACCGTGTTGAAATGTATAAATGGGAAGAATAAAATCAGTGTGTGGAGATGAACAAGGCCATCTTGTAGCTTTACCAGCGACCTGATTAACTGTAAAAACAAAGCAAAGCCTTGCAAGTGCTCTTGGGGAAATTGAGTTTAACCATTTTTTTCCCCTTCTTTCTAGACGCTGAAGAGCGGTGAAGTTCAAGAGCAGTGGCTGACGGACCTCCATTACTGTTTCAACATCTATCTTGCCTCTCACCCCCAGGGGCCTGGCCCCATCAACGCCGTGTATTAAAGAGGTCGAACTGCATTTATTGTAAAGCATTTACTTCTATTTAGTTTTGAATGGGAGATGTTGGAACAAAGCTTGTCAATTTTTTTGTAAGTGAAACAGAATAAAAATTTTACAAAGAACTGCACACCTCGATTGCCTCTCTTATCAAGGGAGTCGACATTACTGGGAACTGTTTTAGTAGATGCGGTGGCCGCGGTGGGGAGCGTTAAAGAAAATCCAGCCTCCTTGAAGCCTTTTAGGTGCTTACAGAGAAATGGACTCGTATTGACTCCATCTATTATTCTGAAGCATCATATTAATTAAAAAATTAGAATTACGTAATACCAACTAGAAGAAAAAATAGAGAACACTATACTTTAAAACTAAAGTAACATTACTTTATTTTTGCTGAGTTTATATTTTTCAATACTTTGTGCAAGGTAAATACTGTACACTGGCAGCTCCAAAGCTATTATAAGGACAAGTTCTCTTTTAGAATCGGTCCCATCTTTTCTTGCTTTCTGTAGAAACTTTTTGTGCCCATATAAAAATAGTTACTAATATGGAAAAAATCGTTGATAAACTCAAAGGGTAGAAAACACCCCCCTGACCATTTCCATTGGCTGTGGAAAGCTATTTATGCACGGAGTAATTTTGGTCAACATCTCCACTTTGCCTTCCAAGCTGATAGCTAGAACTAAGAAACAATTGTTTCCTTAGGAGAGAAGTGGAGCAGGAAGGCTGCTCTTCTGTTTCTTTTTAGCTTTTGAAATACGCTGCTTAAATTTGAGGTGAAATGGAAGAGCAGCCTTCCCCAACTGTCGCATCTTTCGTGCGGTTCCGCTCGCCTTTGAAACTACGTTTGAACACGTTCAAAATTCCTACTTTTGACAACAGAGAATGGTGGGGAGCCCCCGCAACTCTGTCCTAGTGCTGGGCTTAGTGCTTCGTTTGCTCTTTCCAAATGCAATTCAGATTTCATCCTGTCAGTAAATAAATTAACAGTTGCATTTAAAAACTAATTTGTACACAAAATAAAACGAGTCCGACCCCTTAGAAGCCTGCTTGGCGTGTCATGCTGAGATAATACAAAATTCAAAATGTCTTCAAGTTTAATATGTTGTAGATGACTTGTACGTTACACAAGCTGACAGCTGTACCGGAAGGTGCTTTTTAAGTTCCGCACAGTCAGTTTTGCTTAGTGCTTGAGTCTTGGATTTTTTGATTTTGCAGCAGTGGTTGGTCTCATGTTGTATGAAAATTGCTTGGATTTTCCCATGTTCTCCAGCAAATTAACACACTGTAGGTTGTTTACTGTAAAAGAACAAAATGGTTTTGATGAGTAACTCCAGTGGATAAAAAGTTTAATTTACGCTGCGTTCTAAATTTCCTGAGCAATGAATCTACCAGGAAAAGGACGGGCCTTTTTCCTGACATCTCACTGTTGGTTACCTGTGATAGAGCTGGGTTTCTGTGGCAGGGGTACAGCTTGCACAGAATGCTACTCCCTATGTTTAATGAGCTTGTAATTACAGAGCTCAACTTGAGATGTACCTTCCTAAACAAAGGAAGGTTTCCAGGCTGGCGGCTCAGTCACTAACGCGGCTCTTGGCTGAGTTTGCGGGAGAGCAGCGAGACATTTCGTGGAGCAATATTTAGCAGCGTTGGGAACTGGGTCATTTCTAGAAGGTGGGGAAGGCCAGGCCAGGGCTAAAGCGAGCACTCTGAATTATTAGAAAGCAAACGTGGATGTCCCCAAACCAGGGCAGCCGAGTGCTCTATTCAGCTTTGAGCCTGGCTGAATGTTTGCACTCATTCAATATTTTTATTTACTGTAATGTGCTATAAATAATATGTGTGCTTTCCTGGTTTTGTAGAGATTGGATACAAACATTTCAGTGCTTTATCCCATTCTAGCCAGGGTCATCCCAACTGCAAATCTGAATGTTTCATTGAGGGTGTGAGCCCAGCACGTCTTAAGGACGTCTTTCTAATGCCAAGAATTGCAAAACCTCCCCCTTTACAACTTACGAACACACTTTAATGGCCACAGTGAAACAACCAAAAAAAAGTTTTCTCTGGCTGGCTGCAGAGAGCATCTTGAAATATCAGCTACTGAATTGACAGAAGGCACTATTTAATTAAAAAATATATATTTTAAAAGGAACATCTTTTAGGTTCTCAATTGGTTTTAATCACAAAAGTCATAAAGGCTGTGTTTTCCAGAATATTTTTGAGCATGCGTCCGATGTCTGTATATTCCATCGCATGCTCCTTTCCTGCCTGTCCTCCTCTGCCCCCTTTACTTATTTGTACATTTCCTTTCAGTACCTTCTGCCCCCACTCCAAAGTGTTTCATCTGCTCGTGCCCAGAAGTGAAGTGAGTTTGGTGTCAGTCCCTGTCACAGATTTGTCACCGTGTGCTTTTTCCCTGTCTGAGCATTAAAAGCAGGGCTGCCAGTCAGCCTTCACCTTCCCAGCTCGGCCTTCTGTAGGAGAAGACTCCGAGTGAAGAGCCCATCCTGACCTGCTCCAGGCACCTACGTCAGAAAGGGAGTCTCTGGCATTAGCCACTGACAGCTCTGAACTTTTCCAACAAACGTAATGTTGTCGCGCACAAAGGCAGGCAGATGAAAAAACACGTTATTGTCTTTAAGTCAGGGCTAAAGTTCCCCGAGCTCCTCTTAGGTGAATAAAAGTCGGTAGTGTTCTAAAGGAGCTGGGCAGAGTTCCTATCACTGTCCTATTCGTCACCAAGTTATGAAAGCAAAGGACACTGGAACCTCACAAGAAAGCCTTTTTATTTCAGAAGACAGGGAGATCTCTTGTCCCGAAAAGCTAAAGGAAAAGAAGCTTTATTTGCTAAAGCTCTTTTAAAATTTAGATTCATGGCTGTATGAAGAGGTGGCAGTCAAACACCTGTCTGGGCAGGTCTCTTCATTAAAACAGTTTTCAAACGCTGGAAGAAAAAAGCCTGTCTGATAATGAGGCAGAAACTCGGCTAACTACTAACGAACGCAAGGATAGGCCTACTGACAGGTTTTGCTTCTGACTTCAGAGTTTTCTTAAACTAGTTGGAAAATGTATTTTACTTCCCTTTGCAAATTACCTGAACTGCTGGCTCCCTGAAGCATTTGCTTTGTTGCTCTCAAGCTGTGGCCTGTTTCGGAACTACCTGTGACACAACCATGAAGACCAAATGGCCACCCAGGCACTAAATCTTCACACAGTGAAGGGCTGACATCGCCACAGCTCCCGTACCCGAGTTAAGTGCATCATACGCTTGAAAAAGTTTTAAAAATGGCATTTAGAAAAGCAGTAGCAGGAGAGATGACCACGTACTCTAATGTCATTTTTAAGCTACCTATCGATGCTACACGCGTAAAGGTTCCAGCCTTTAATGACCTTGAGAATAGTTTTCCAATCTCTGTTCTTTGACGCTATTCTGTTTTACGTGGAGTAGCCCCATCTGTCTGCCTGACAGTCCTGATCCCGACAACCCTACTTGCCCCGATACCGGTTCCATACGTAAAATTTCAGTTAAAACACAACTAAGACTTTCCCAAGGAAGAGCCGGTAATGACTACACGGCAAATAAATGCGTGATTTCATTAGCACCTCAAAACTTACTGCAAGTAAAATTCTGTGGAATAATTGAGGCTCTGTGCGCAGCGCAGGAACCCCGTTACGCCATTTCAGAAGAAAGGGCAGGAGAGAGCAGATGAGTAACTCGGGATTTTCAAAGTTTTGTCTATGCATTAAACCACGTGTTTCTACCAAACAGGTGTGTCAGTTCTTGGCACGTGTAGAAATCCACTCCCTTTACTTCTGTAGGACGAGCAAATACTTGTGCTGAACCAAAGTATGAGCATCTGTAAGCCATTTTAACCACAGGTGAATGTCATCTGGCGTATCAGTGCACAAGTCTATTATATTAAGGTCTTTCCTAGTAAGAGCCCAATGAAAATAGGTTTTCATATAAATGATTCAACCTAAGGATAAAAGTGCATGCTCGAACAAGCCTACAAGCAGTGAAAGCGTGAGTGTGCAACCGCAGCAGTTTGAGAGTAGTTATGTGTTTTGATACGAGATCCCAGTTCTTGAGCAGATTTTTTATTTTTTTCTTTTTTAAGATGAAACCAATCCCATCCATATATAAACACTAAAGTATTCTTGAAGTGTAGGTGTCCTACCTGAGACCAGCTGCACATCAGAAAGCTTCAGCTTAGAAGGAGGCCTTGCTGGCTGATAGGCTTTGCCTTCCTGAGAACGTCCTTTAACAAACAATATGAACAGCTCTGTGTTAATTCACATAGAGATGGGATTATGCATAGCTATAAGCTATTTAAGTAGGCTACAGCATTATTTTACCCTAAAAATTATTCTCATTTATGATGAGGAAACTCATGAGATGTTCTACATGATGGAAAATTGGGACAACCACAACCAAACTTTAAGTCAAGTTAAAATACATCTTGCAGTTGCTATGAAAGAGAAGGAAAATAAAATTATTAGCTTTATTTATTTGTTTATTTAATCCTTTCTGGCTATGTAAACTGCAGAGCCATGATGGAAGTGACTTTTACCACCTGGGAAAGTACACCTAGTTAGCACATACTTACTCCAGCAGTGAGCCACACTGCAAAGGAACTCAAAGGTTTAAAAGCGATGCACTGTGGGCATTCAGGTGTAGTGCAAAGCACCGCACTGTCATCATAAAAGATGATCTTTCTCTTCCAGTAAAGACCAACCATCTTCAAACAAGAAAGTTATTAACGTGGAACAAGACCATATTCTTCAAATGGAAATAAATATTTTAAAAAACCAAACCCCAAACCCCCAAAAAGTTTAAAATACTGCTTAAAAAAATTAAACCGTGCTCCAGCTAGCCACTGTGCATCGATACAGCCAGTTATCCCCCGTTTAGCTGCTCTATTCTCTTTCCACATGGATATATATGAGCAGCTCTGGCACCGGAATGATTTGGTTGCCTGAGACCCGTGCTGGAATAATGCCGTGTGGCGACTCAAACAGCTTTAGCAGCAACTATTTTAAATCACAGGGTTGGGGTTTTTTTGTGTCAGCCTGAAACAGAAATACAATTGCCCAGAACACCCGAGATTCAGACCAATTTTTATGAATAGCTGAAATGCCTAACAATTAGGTAAGAAGTGAAGAATACACTCTGTTATAAAAATAAAAGCGTAGGTATTTAAAATAAAGTATAGTGAAGACAAAATTACCGTATATCTGCTTAAGGATGGACTGCTTGCTGGTTTTTATGCCTGAGCTGGTTTTGTTTATAGATTTCAGACTTTTACATGACGGAACTGATTTCAGAGGGCTATGGTTCAGCTGTTTCTTCCAAGCAACCTGAATGAAGAAGGCAGCTGTCTCTTGTCTCCATTTGTCTTCATCTTCTTTGCACTGCCGCTTAGCACCAAGAAGCTGAAACAACTCCTGTCTTAGCTGGTAACTAGAGAGCAGAAAAGAGGAGAGCGCTTGTTTTAGGTGACCTGTTTTAACTTCGGTGCTCTCCACGCATCAGTTCACATGGTGGATTACATGAGTAACTGGGAAAACAGAACTCCCACTGCTGTGCTAAGTCACTTGGATGAGAAATGTTTGCTCAGAAGAAAAAGTAGGAGCTGGGTTCAATTCTGGACGCGTCCATTGTTTCACACAGTTAATAAAGATGTGGCGTTACGGGTATCAAAAGTTACAGTACCTTGATAA
Source organism: Numenius arquata (assembly GCF_964106895.1). NCBI lineage: Eukaryota > Metazoa > Chordata > Aves > Charadriiformes > Scolopacidae > Numenius > Numenius arquata. The sequence goes on along the minus strand of NC_133579.1, from coordinate 34,307,229 downwards.
GCAACATCAGCTTATCAATGGCTTTATAATACACAGAAAACCTGGAGAAGACAAAACCTATAAATATTCATGATATAACAGTATACTCAATATTTTTTTCTCATTTGTACTATATTCACAGCTTAGTAACACCAGTTTTTCTCGTGTGCCTCACCACTTTGTATTCTCAGTTGATCAGAGCAGGAGATGAGCCAAATTTACCTCTTACGGGCTGACCTGCGCCGTTCCTCTACAGAAAACTGAGCCCCTTTCCATCCCTCCTCTGCAGATGCTCCTCTCGCCTTGTTTTCACCAACCTGTTCCTGCTTTTTCCTCCCTTCCCTGGCTCCCGACCCAGCCTTGCCACGGCTGCTTTGATCTCACAGGCAGTCACAGCCCTGTTCCAAGTGGCAGCGGTAGATGATGTGTCCTTCCCGCTTCGGTGGCTAATGGCACCAGCAACAAGGAGTGGTTTGGGGTTTTTTTTTCTTGTATCAGATAGAGGTATTCAATCAGATATTGGCATTTCACACTCACAAGTCAATTAACTGGCCTAGCAAGTAACTCTGAATCTTCCCAGTACAAACTTGTCACAAATGAACATTGAGTAACACTTGTAAAATATTAATTATAAGTGTTTGGTAACAGGCCAAAACACATTGATCATCATTCCCTCCAGCGCTCTAAAAGGCTTCTACTGGTTGCTCCAGTAAAGCGAATGAGGAAGGGGGGAGAAAGAGGCGATTTTGTTCTGTTGCTCCATCTGCAACAAGTTCTAAATTAAAACAAAAGACAACACAACCAGAAACAAATTGTTTGAATATATGTTATAAGCCAATGAACTACATAATTCAAACAAAACAGCAGCCATATACAGAAAATGAGTACATAAAAGCACAATAGAATGCCAAAGAGGGATGATATGCTCGCTTACAGCCCCAATAACTTTAAACTTTCAATAAGCTTAGTAAATTACCTCTGTGAAATTTGCTGGGTGAGACAAATGTATTTAAGCTTAATTTAGTGAAGCTTCAGAATTCAGGCATGTAGGTTTTATACAGCTCATTAAAGTACGTAACAAATGTGGGGAGCAACAGCATCTTACCAGTAAGTGTCCATAGTGCCTGCAAGGTGCTAAGTGCTGTATGAGCTCAGAGCAGGAGCATTATTAAGAGACGGGAGAAAAAAAATGATCCAGTTTTGTTATTTAACACGTCACTTAGAACTTTTCAACGGGGTGAGAGAGGAAGAGAAAGCGAAGCGGGGGGAGGCACAATTACAGTGACGTGCTACCATAACTTGAGCTAAGGATGGATTACGTGAATACCGCTGCAGGAAAAACAATTGGGGAACTGTTTTAGACTTGAGCAGAAACTTAAGCTATTCTTTTGGAATTCAGTAATTACTGCCAGAAGCCTTTGCTGATACGTGAAATGAGGCATTCACAGGCACTCCACCTTTGCATCCAGCTGTGAGCTCATGTTTGTAGAGAACTTCTGACAGTTTTTAGCAACAAGGCTCTGACACAGAGAAGTTTTAGCAACAGTGAGGCTCTGACACTGAGACGACGTAGGCAGTTATCTTTAGAGCATGTGCACATGTTTTTAATCAGCTCTCCCGTAACAGATCGTTCTGATCCTAGTGAGAAAAAAGGACAGGACCAAGTTTGATGCTCTATGAATCTGATGGAGCGTCTTAACAAAATAGCTTAATAACAATGCGTAGTCGACAAAACTACTGCACATAAAAGAAATGTGGGATATATGTGCAAAATGACAGGGCTGGCAAATGGTATTCAGATTCATTGTTACAGAAGCTCTGATCTTAAAAACTACTGCTGGTCTAAGTATGCATATAGCAATAACATGTAAAAAAATACAGCTTGACTCCAGCAGAAGAGCAACAGTGATATCAACTAACTTATTTTCAGCTTCTGTCGACTCACTGTGGACCCTGGAGAATGGCACAGGCCTCAGTGCCCCCCAGGAGAGAGCAAGCCAGACACAGGATCTGTAAGCCTCACCGAGCAGGATAAGCAATTAACCTTTGGCGAGCCACACACCTTCAGATACACTTTTGAGGACTACATTTATAAAGTTTGTGGAGTGTGGGAATTGAAACATTTCCCCTAGAAAGGCAAGTTTAATACACTTAAGTAGACCAGTACCATTGTGTTGTAGCTCACCATAGCTCTCAATAAACTTTCAGGAAGTAAATCATGACTATAAAATCTGCAGAGTGAAACAAATGTATTTAATCCTAATTTAGAGAAACACCAGAACTCAAGCAGGTACTTCTACATGTTTCTAATGTAGAATTATACATTAATGATGTATAATTCTATTGCTATCTACAAGTACATGCTATCTACCAGTGCAAGCCTGGACACAAAAGACAAGCACAAGACTGAGTGGGACCCACAGCCACACAGTAAGTACCTGCTTAAGAACTATAATTCAGTGTACAGGGGATGGAAAATTAGTTATTTCAGAGAGAGTATCAGAATAACTGACATATTAGTAGTCAGCACATACAGCTGCATAGCGTGAGCTGGCTGGAAATGCCATGACTTCTTGGCAGGCAGGTGCCACCATCTGACTTGGATTCACATCCTAAAATAGTCTTTTTTTGAGATATATATGAACTCTGCTTATTTAAAAATAAGCGTCATTGCTGTAGTAATAGCATGGAAATCAGGAGGAGGAAATCTGGTCCAATTTCACAGCTCTCGTCATCCATGTGAGTTTCAAAACACTCAGACAATAAAGCTCACATTGAGCTTGAAGCATAAGTGGAAAAGACAGGAGAACTGGTGGGACTGGGAGAGAGAACGCAGGAGGGAAGCGCAGCTCTTCCTAACAGTGTGGTGCCCTCACCCCAGCATTGCTGCCCAACGACCTGTTCTGTGTTCTGCATCAAAACATTCACTGAAATGAATGCGTTGGGATATTGCTGCAAACTTTATGAACTCCATCAAAGCTCTAGCAACACTAATCTGTCTGCAGATGTAACAAAATGACAGTGGAGGAACTGCCAAACTAATCTCTCCTGCAGTCTTGCAGAATGTGTGATCCTCATTAGTGTTCTATAAAATATGAATTTTGCAAACAGAACAAAGATTTTTTTTTTTATTAATTCTTTAAATAACAAACGTCCTTTAAACAATCTTTAATCCCCGCAATTTCCAAAGTGCTGCAAGAAAGTGCATGCACTTCTTGGTGACGTAACAACACTGTTGCTATTTCAGCAGGTGAATAGTTTAGTAAGATCTATCAAAAATCTTTAGACAGTCAAAACTGTAAATGGAATGCAAGATTTCTGCACAGGTAAGTTAGCCCAATACAAGGCTTTAGATCCCAGTTCTTGTGAGGAAATTTGCACAAGCACTCACTATACATCTGTACGCTTTGACTGAAAGCTATGGCACGTGCCTACTCCTCTAAGGATTGTAATTTGGTGTTAAGTGAAAACGGCATAGCCTTCAGAAGCAATAGCAGCACTTAGGGATATACTCTCCTAACCTACTCCTGACTTACTTTTACCTTTTGGTACCTAAAGGGAGCTGAACACGTAAGACAAGAAATCGGGGTCTCCACTAGAAAAGAAGGCTGAGGAGGACACTGCCAGCACTGAGCTGCTTACACAGCGTTTGGAAGCAGCAGAGCAAGCCGATGGCAGAAGCGGTGGATCACTGGGAGAACAAGTGGCTGCTTTGCTTTGCAGTTCATTGTGGGGATGTGGAATATGGCAGCAAGTCACAGAACTACAGAATGGTTTGAGTTGGATGGGACCTTTAAAGACCAACCCAAACCCTAGTCCAACCCCTTCCAACATCTTCCACTAGACCAGGCTGCTCAAAGCCCTGTCCCATCTGACCTTGAACACCTTGCCCCAATGATGGGGCACCTGCAACTTCTGTGGGTACTTCCAGACTTCCAGTGTCTCACCACCCTCATCGTAACAAACTTCCTCCTTATGTCCAGTCTAATCCTACCCTCTGTCAGTTTAAAACTGTTCTCCCTTGTCCTGTCACTACAGGCCTTGGTAAAAAGTCTTTCTCTGTCTTTCTTATGAGCCCCCTTTAAGTACCGAAAGACCACAACCAGGTCTCCCTGGCGCCTTCTCTTCTCCAGGCTGAAAACCCCCCACTCTCTCAGCCTGTCCTCATAGGAGAGGTGCTCCAGCCCTCTGATCATTTTTGTGGCCTCCTCTGGACACACTCCAACTGGTCCATGTCTTTCTGAGGACCCCAGAGCTGGATGCATAAATAGCAAACAGAGAGCAAAAATGACAGAAGTACAGAAATAGGTGATACTATACAAAAAAGTCAGTATTTTCACCAAAAAAAGAGGCTCAAAAATCAATTAAAAAGACTATGTTCCAAATTTTTAACTTTTCCTGGAATAGGAATGTACTCACAAAAGCCAGTGCAACCTTTATAGTCCAACAACAGTGAAGAGAGAACCTGGAATATTACTGGACCATAAATCCAACCTCATGCTTGGAAATATTTAGACCTATCAGTAAAAGAGAAGGAGCCAACAAGTACTTGCTGAGCCAAAACAAATGTTTAAATGGCCACATTTCAGTTTAGGAACAAACAGACTGCCGGCTCGGACCGTGGGATGTGTGGTCTGGTGTCCCCTCCCTAGTAATGGGCAGCATCAGCTCTTTCTGAGAAAGACAAGACTTCTTCAGACTTCATAAATTAACTGCAAAAAGCAATGGGAGAAATACCAGGTCTCAAAACTGCACAAACAAGCAGCTGGTAATACTTGTCTCTCAGTTCCCTGGTGTTTCGTACAGTAGGGAATGCAGGTAACACTCCACCTTGCAAAATAAGGAGATTTTTTTAAAACCTTGAAGCACCACTGAAAGCAGGCAGCACAACCGCATGCCTCTTATTTAGCCTTTCAGAGCTACACAGTACTTGGCAAAAAGATCTTTTCTTGTCACAATGGCAGGCTTTTTTACAGTAGGTGTTCAGAACTGTTCTCTCTTAACTTTTGGTCCTGGCCTTGCTTGATGCGGCCCAGAAGACGTTACCGGGAGTGGCTGAAGAGCCCAGGCTGGCTGTGGTGACAGAGAGAGCAGCCCCTGATGCTCCAGCTGCTGAGCGCTCCCCTCTGCTCCATGCTGTGGCAGAGCAGTTGGATGCTGACACTGCCCTGCACTGGGAAGACAGGTAGCACTTGGCTCCTGGCACGGCATGGGGTAGGAAACAGCTCCTCTGAATTTCTCTGCAAGGAAACCAAAGCTTCCAGCGTGACCCAGAAGAAGGGAGGTCTACCAGGCTCAGCATTTTTTCTGCAGGCAGTTGGGCATTAAGACCCAATTATTCTGTTGCAGGAAACTTTCAAGTTTCCCAGGGACTAGTATAAAGGAGGTTACTACCCCTCTAAATGCTCCCAGACATCCACTGCCTGCTCCCTGGGATACAGGTTGGTCGGGGGGAACAATTTTTGCATCGCTACTGAGCTGCACCACAGGCTGTGAGAGTTGGGCTCTCAAAAGAACTTCCTTGTTATTTTTTCTTGGGTTGAATGCTAAGAAATATTAAAACATATATGAAACTATTAAAATAGTGAGACCTGGAAAGATCAGTTATTAGTAAAAATCAGCAATTTATAGTTTTCTGCATCCACATAAAAACTGAAGAAAATTTCAATAAAAAATAGCAAGTAAGAATTATGTACATATTGTATGCTTCACCTATAGCTGCCATACTCTTCCTGTCAATTTTAGTAAGAAATTAAGGAGCAGGTAAATCAAAAATGACTGTATTTCTGAGGCTGAAACTCAGGCATCCATGCAAGCAGGACAATGCTGTGGAAAGCAATCCCTGGGACACCTCGCTCCCTCCTGTCTGCTGCTTCTGTACAGCAGCTGCTCCTGCTCAATCGAGTTACTCAAGTTAGCTTCAAGTTTTGGTAACGAACTCCACCCGAGCTTCCAAACCTCTTCTGGTTTGGTTTTCCAGTTAATAGACAGGTCAGGACACAATTTCAGGTGTGTTGGTAAATTGTGGTGAAGGATCTGGTTACTAAACCCTTTTTCTGGAAAAAGCCCTATATCCCTACATGTGCAAGTTTGCTAATGAACGCGACAGCAATGAACTCTAGGCTTAGGCAAATGTTGATCTGCACTCTCTAAAGAAACACCAGGACTTGAAATAGAAGTTTAATAACTTCTCCAATTATTAAAAGCCATCACTTACCTTGCACTTTTTATGAACTTACTAATTTAACTCCAGGCGACTGGAACCCACTTCCACTTGTTTGGTGAAAGATTATTAAATTCCTGATTTAGCACTAGTAATGTTGTAAGCAAAAGGACCAAATAAAATGCATTGCCAACAAGCCTAATTTAATTTACATCTGCTTGTATCTCACTCTTCTCCAGGTACCAAAACAGTGTCTCACCTTCTCCACGTCCTCTGTATGACTGTAGCAGCGTAGTTCTTCTTCCGAAACAGCTCTTTCCTTTTTCTTTCTTTTTCTATTATCTGCATTCGAATCTCTAAGGGGATTAGTTCAATATTTGTACTTTGCCATGCGACAGAACACAATTGATCATCTGCATTCCTGGATCCAATTATGCCTGTTTTTTCCAAGTTCAAGCTGTCATCAGGAGCAGAACACACTGCCGGGTTTCTTGGCACAGTTACGGTAGGTTCTGCCTCAGCAGACAATAAAGGGGAGACCTTTTTTGTTAATTCGTTATTTCCCACTTTGTTAGTTTGTTCTCCAGCATGCACAATGTCATTTCTGGTGTTTACAAATACCGTTTTGGCACTTCCTGGTCTACTAGAGCCAGCTGGTGAACATCGCTCATCATTTACCTCTTTATTTCTGGATTTCTGCTGATGCCTTTTGCCTTTGGAAGAAGCTGCACGTTGCTTTGAGCTTTTCGCAGTTGCACCAGTACAACTGACGTTGCAGAAGAACACAGCCGTTCCTTCACAATGGTCCCTGTTGCCAGATGAAGACTGACTTTGATCTCTTAATTTTCCCCCAACACTAGCAGTCCTACAAGCAGAAGTATGCCTTCTGCTCCTCCGAGCACATGTCCCTGTTGCCTCGACAGCGTGCTCCTTCTGCTTTTCTCCATCTGGTTCTGGAGCAGCTGCAACCTGATGTTTCACTTCAGCTTTTGTTCCCTCTTTTGCTTTGCCACAATGGAAATGGACACCACTTGACTTGCTTCTGACATGTTTCCTCAATGAACCTTTAGACAGAGAAATGGAAACCAACATTCAGGCTCTGATCCAGCAAAACATAGTTTATGTCTCTAATTTTTTTTGCTCAATTACCTTTAAGGCACACAAGGATTTACACAAATGAAAAAAACAAAACAAAACAAAACAAAAAAAGGATAAAGAGGAAGAATCAGAAGAGAACATGATTGCCTGCAACAGTACAGTCCCAAACTACTTCTTCATTTGCTTACCATTCTACAAGTATATCTCTTTCTCACATTACAATTGAGTTAGATGATACCTAAAAAAGAGTCACAGGAAGAAATTATGTCTTCAGCTACCTGAAAATACTGGTCGTCTTCAAAGAAACGAGCTCACCACATGGTGCAGGAATGCAGCCCCATGAGCACACCTGCTTGTTCCAGGGAAGACACCGTAACAGACTGTTTCAAGCTTATTTGTTAAAGTTCTGCTCCAGTCACCCTGCATCCTGGCACATGATGACAGACAGGGTAACCCACTGACCCAGGAAACCCAGAGCAATTGGCTTCTCAGTACTTTCCTTGACATCCTAAGTGAAACCATAAAGTCCTTCCTATTTTTCCCTTGCTGCAAGATTTCTTTTCCAAGCCTAGGGTGGGAAAATAAATCCTGTGTGATAACTGCTTCTAAACACGGTTATGAGGATGACTCGGAAGCCAGACTGGAGTGCAAAACTGAAAATCTCCATCTACCATCCACCTTCTATTTTGTTAGGAAACTAAGAGGGGAACGAGAAAATAGACCAGACATGATGAAATGTAACAAACAAACAGGGTGTTAAAGGGTAGGTAAGAGGGGAAAAAGAAAAGAAAGGTATCTTTGATATAATGGAATCACAGAAAATCTTCTGGATTATCCAAAACGTGGTAAAACCATTCCACATTTTTCATCGCTGTAACGCTTTTACAGGATACTCCCTTGACTGGGTAACAGAATATGGCAGATTAACAGAGTATAGAGAAGAAACGCAGGATTATCATCAATGGTGTCTCCAACAGAGATTTATCATGGTGATAGGTCAGTATGGGCTGAGAGGTTACTCTAATTTATATACAATGGTCATATGGGTAATTAGCCCTGTATGTTCTGGGACACAGAAAAAAAGTATCTTATTCTAAGCTATTTTAATATATTATTAATTTAATGAATTAGTTTTTATCTATTTTTATCTCCCAGAAGGAAGAAGGAAATTCCCTCTCTCTCTCTCATTACACCAGGGGAATAGACAATTTAAAAAATGTGCCTTTCGAAGCCAAGATTTCTGTGGGCCTAATCCCACTCTTAATGAAGCCAAGTACAAAATTGCCAGTGCCATCAATAAAAATGGTATAGGGCTGACAGTCAATTCAAATGTATGAAATTTCCAGGACTCTCACAACGCTATTTTCATCTCCCAACAAGTTATTTTTTACAGTTGCGAGTAAAAAGAACATGGCCTTTTAAAATGGCCTTGTCATTCTGAACTCACCAAAACCCATGATCTGGTTCATACGTACAGCAAGTAGAACGCATTCACTATTGCACATTTAAATTGTTTAAACTTAATTTTAAGAATGTGCAAAACTTTCCAATCTCAACAACTGGATAATTAGGAAATGGGAAAAAACATCATTTAAGTATTCTGTATCACCTTTTGAGGTTGAAATAAACTTTCTTAGATAGGAAGACCAAGCAATAACAAGTACAGAGCACAAAAAACTGCCCTTATCTGTTGCTACTACACATAAGGCAGATGAGGTAATATACATAGGAAAGAGGATTTCTGAGTGAAGATCAGAATAGACCCACCACTAAATCACAGCTTTCATATATTGTTAGCAGATGTAAAAAATCTATTTGCAATTGCTAAAAATCCTTCTAAGTGCCAGCCCACAGGATCTAAATTTATATTTCATTCCAATAAAACATCCAATGAAGTCCATTAAAGTTTTGGTCACAAGAGGATTGATTAAAACACCTAATGAGAACTGATTAAAGGACTTCATTATTTGATCCTTACTGCGCCAACTTTCCTAGCATCATTCCAATAACAAAAAGAGAATGTCTATATAAAAATGGCAGTTTATTTCAAACACGGGCTTTTTGAATTGGGCAAGAGGGGGGTTTCTTTATGAGCTCTGAAGGTAAACTGATTTGACTGTAGAAGGAGTAGACACGTTATCATGTTATTTTCAGAAGCACCTTGAGTAAAGCGTTTTTTTCTCTTCATGCTCAACACTCATTGCAAAGAAAGACAATAAACAATAGCGAAGAATTTTCTATTTAAAAATTCTGTCTTTCACAGAAATGATATTCTGCTTTTAAAGATATATTGAAAAGCAAAAAATCTCCAGGAAATAGCCTGTATGATTTTAAAACTATCAACATGGAAAAATTATTCTGGCATAGCTACTTCAGATCTCCAACTTCAGGGAAGCCTTCAATCAAAAGTCAAAGCTACATACTGGTAGCATTTGCTGCTGGTTTGAATTCCCCAGTTTACTGTGAAGGGTAGCGTAGACAACTCAATATTAATGTGGTTTTTCAAATGTAAGTATCACATTTCCCATGGACTACCTACTACCTGCTTCCTTAGGTCATTCTCTCAGTGTGAAACCATTATATTTGTTCCAAGAAACAGAGGGAACATTTGCTTCTAATGATAAAAACAATGCTTTAATATGACCAGTTTTGAAAGATTTGAGCCATGGGCTCCTGTAACTGGCTGAAGTAAGAACTGATTGAGATATTATTAAAATGTTTATCTTGCAAAAACTAATATAGGAGTGGCCAAGAAATGATGGTAAACCGGTGATATATTTACAGATACAATAAAAGGATGGAGCAGGGCAGGAAAAGTAACAGAAAGAGCTTCAACACACTGTTTCATAGTACAATTTCTAAAAACAGTCTCACTTCTCAAAAAATATCCCAGAGTGTTCTCAGTGAGAGGACTTCAAAGACAGATCATAGGAGAACCACGTCTCGGAGAATGAAGCTGGCTGAACAGCTCCCTCTGTACGCTAGAGATGTCACTTAGAACAATTTTACCCTCATTTTCACCTTATTTAAAGACAAGAGTTACAATTTCTCCATTAACATTCTTCAAGAATCCCACAGATACGCCAAATATCTTTAATCTCATTTTCTCCAAAACAGTGCAAACAATAGAAGAACTCTCAACAACCTGTCTCTGGAGACATTCAAAACCCACCTGGACACATTCCTGTGCAACCTGCTCTAGGTGGACCTGCTCTGGCAGGGGGGTTGGACCAGATGATCTCCAAAGGTCCCTTCCAACCCCATAACATTCTGTGATTCTGTGATTTTTACAGACACTGTAGATACTGGTATTTTTGACTACTTATGTTGACAGAACACAAGCAGTAAAAGAATCTGTATCTAACTCCGTCCTATATGAATCGCTTAATGAAAGAACAAGAAATGATAGAAGGGTAAAACAGGTCCTATATATAAAACAACCCCAGACATGGATAAAAAGGATAATCAGGACAATTAAAAAAGATTACAAACCTTGCCTGACTTTATGACCTTCACTCCGAGGCTCTGCTGACAGGCAGCTCTCTTTTGGTGTCCCTTTGCTGTGACAAGCTTTAGGTGAACCTCTACTGTTTTTCCCTGGCTGAATCTGTGAAGCATTGACGGACAGAGGTCTCTTATTCTGTGCATCAGTTTGTTTATTAGGTAAATGCGGTACGCTGGTTGTCTTCTCTCGATTTGCAGGATTCTGTTGTACTCGACACCTATTTTGTTCCACGTTTTGCATCCCTTTCTGCAGCTTGGCTTCTTTTCTCTTACTTTCCTCTTCACGTTTCCTGTAATTATAGTCAATACCATTAGAATTCCAAAGACAAAACTTTGGGAGCATGTACCCAACTTGAACACATTCCTCTCTAGAAACCTGACACTGCCACAATAAAGCCCTGATTATAACATCATATTTTTTTTTTTTAGTGAGAAAGGGAGACCTATTGCATTGAAGTGTCTTAGCCTGATCCAAAATAACAACTGACTTGCAGCTACAGCCTACTGAAGGTTAAGCTGTTATAAGCCAGCTGCCCATTCAGTTTGTGGCAGTTTAAACTGATTTTAAAACACTCCCTTATTGAAAACAATGAAACTTAGTTTTTTTATAAATATACAAAAATTAAAAGCAGGATTTTGAAGAGGTGTCAGAAGACAAGAAATGTGATACTAATGACTGTTTTTAATTAGTAATGAACAATGCTTTAAGATAAGTAATAATGCAATGCACTATATTTGAAAATCAGAAAACTTTAATAAAAGATGTCATCTCTTTGAAAATTATTTTTCATACTTACCCGTGTCATAATTAATACAGGCAATTATAAACCTGAATAAGTTCAAACTAGCTACTGGTACTAACTTGCTGCTATATATATTTATCATTGGTAGATAATTAATTTATTTTACGTAAACAGCTTGTACATTACACAAATGATAAATACTGAAAATATGAGACGTGAATTAAAAACTTCTGTGCACATAGTATGCCATTACAATTATAACATTTGGTTTTCAAAAATGAAAGAAGTCATGCATCTCTTAAATAGTGTAGATATAAAAGGAATTTGGACAAGGTTAGAAAAGGCGCATCTGTTAAATAAAATTTTGCAGCCTGTTTTGAAATACAGTGGGATGTCATTACACTTTAGCAGAATAAACCCAATAGCATATAGCAAACATCACATATCTACCTACAGGTTTTATAAATCTGGTTTTATAAATTAAGCATTGGTTGTAAGATGAAGCGACACTTTTCCTGTTGGAATGGACAGGTGGTAAATGTCGTATCATGTAGCTGCCTGAGATTTTAACTTGCTTCCAATGCTACGATGCAGTGTGCAGCCTGTTGACACATTAGCTCACAGCACAGCATATGACAGGTTAGTGCCACCCTCTGCTCCTGGGAGTCGCATCAATGCCACTATATGTCACTTCAGTGCGAGCTGCCAGGTGGAAGCCTTAACTTTATCTGTCAGTACTATCTTATCAAGTACGCTCTGCAGAAGAAGCTGATTGAACTTTGTACCTGAAAAGCTGCTAATTGGTCTAAAAAATACAATCCTGGCAGCCCGAGGTTCAGTATTCCCTCTGGCATGGAAAAAAAGTGGCTAGTTTCAAATAATATTGGCGTTCCACAAACGGACTATGTGGGGATGTCTATCTCATGTACAGTATGGATCTCACTGCCATTACTCTGCTGTTTGAGCTGATAAATCAGATCTTACTAGTCACAGAATAGTCCTTTTCTCCACAAGAATCAAGAAGACTATTACCAGTATCCTCCATTCAAGGTATTAGAAAAGAAAGCGTGAGAGAGGTTGTGTGATACGCAATCAAGCCCAAGTGCCCTGCGCTCCTTGGAGGAGCAGATTAACTCAAAACATTAACCTCAGCAACATACCAGTTGTAAAGTTATTGAAATGACACAGGGCTAGAAGTGGAGAAGAAGTAAAAGGGGATATTTTTTCCAAAAGGTCTTGTTTGTGTGCTAATTTTTCAGCTGAAACTGATGAAATAATAAATGGAAGGGATTTCAAAGCTCCCTATTCATAGCCAATCATCCCAATTGTCACAGTAGAACTTAACTGATTAACAGATTCCTGAAGAATATTTATGAACCTCCCCTCATGGTTTGCCTTATTTAGTTAGAAATACAGTTTGTTCTATGATTGACGATATTTTCAAAATTAAAATTTCCAAGTTTTACTGTTGTCTAAAGTGACAGACTAGGTTTCATGAACAAGTAAAGCAAGCAGAGAAGTTCCTAACGTAAGGGTTCTCAGTCATTCTCAGGAGGTTCTGGCAACTCAGTAGGATCCAAATTTTGGCTCAAAAGTTAGAACACTACTCTGTGATAACAGAGCTGGCATGCCAAGATTTTCCACATTAATTGCAACAGAATTTTGTCCTGAATGGTGATAAATTTGTATTTCATTACAAAAGTGCAAGAATGGAAACTGAGCCTTTAGCAGATGGAAATCGGAACAGTTTCAGCCTTAAGCATTCGTGAAGACACTGAGATGCTTTGAATTTTTGATCCTGCCAAAATTAAACTAACCTCTTCTATTCTGTTAAGAACACTTTGCTTTTTGTATCTACTCTGTGGAAGACGTTTGAAATTCAGAACAAATCCATGTGCCTGGAGAGCATTTTTAAAATTACCCTTGCAAAATAAAAAAGTGACTTAAAAAATCATAACTGACGATAACTCCAGGTATGATCCTACTGCTGCTCAAGCCTTATCTGGAGGATAAAGAGGAACTATATTTTGTGTTATATAAATAGCCACCTCCTGCTATACAATCTAGCATGATGTTTTGTTTTGAAAGCATGACACTGTTGAATCACAGCATGTTCAGCTTATGATGTACTACAACCTTTTAACAGACAGTCCTTAACAAAAATGCTGAAAAGACAGTTAATTTCCATCCAGTATTCCTATGTTGGTTGGCTGTGCCAAATGTGCAGAACTGTCCATTTTTCCTTACCTAACCACCTATTTTTTTTCTTCAACCATTTCTCATATGTGTTAACACAATTCTGATTTCTGCTTTAGTCTTCAATGTGTTTACAAGTCTTATGCCACTTGGAAATTTAATGTTTTACTTCTGAAATGAAAATACTGCATAGTATTAGATTCAGGATGGATTTATGTGGAATTGTCATCAATATACACTTCCAGTTTAAAGCTGAACCGTTAAGAACTACTCTTTGCATATGTTCTTCCAAGCAATTTTCACCCATCTAATAGCAGTCTATTTCAAGCTACATTGCCCTACTTTCCTAATGAGAAAGGCGCATGATAAAGTATGAAAACTTGAGGCAGGTCCGAATGACAGCTACTGTTCCTCCATAGCCACAAAACTTGTTATTCTGTCACAAAATAAAATGAGTTGGTTTGATATAATTTGTTCTTAGCAAATTCAGACCAGCCATTACTTCTTGCTTTGTTATGATCCAGATACATAGAAGTTAGATCACTCATTCCAGGATAAGAGAGATATGGAGTTACTGTAATGAATCCAGTGAAAGGCCGTGGAGAAGATTAAGGGACTGGAGCATCTTTCATATGAGAAGAGGCTGAGAGAGCTGGGACTATTCACAGCCTGGTCAAGAGAAGGCTCAGGGGGAAATCTCATCTATGTCTATAAACACCTGATGGAAGGGAATGAAGAAGATGGAGCCAGACTGTTGTCAGTAGCACCCCTTAACACGACAGCAGGCAATAAGCATAAATTAAAACTCACAAAATTCTATTTGAACACAAGAAAACACTTTTTTACTAAGGGTGGTCAAACACTGGAACAGGTTGCCCAGAGAGGTTGTGGAGTCTCTATTTGCATAGATACTGAAAACCTGACTGGACTTGGTCCTGGGCAAGCTGCTGCAGCTGACCCTCTTTGAGCAGGGACAGGGATGGACTAGGTGATCTCAAAAGGTCCTTTACAACCTCAACAATTCTGTTGCTCTTGGGACTGAAGTGTTACAGGTCTACAGGTTCCTCTTATTCCCCTTTGAGAACGCGGAAACTGTGCTCATTTCATGAATTCTCCAGTCCCACCACTCCTCCTAAACTTTTTAAGGGTAACCATTTCAAGGTTGTATCTTCCAGTTTTCTGAACACCTCAGGATGAATTTTATCAGGCTAAACTTATCCGAAAGCATCTCACTTACCCGATTAGTCTCTAAACTATTGTTTCAGTATTCAGTAGCCTGCATTTTGCTGTCCTTTGTTACTAGTGTGAATTCCATTTGCTACTGGACATCATTTGACATTTAAGGAAGACTGAAGCAAAAAAAAAAAGACCTAGAATACTTCAGCCTTCTTAGCATCACCTGCAGATCAACTCTTTTTTTGCTCTTCCTTTAACAATGTGTATGTTTACAATGATTTATTGTGATACTTCGTATCCCTTGCTAGTTTTGTTCTTATTTTGCACCTCAAACTGTTGAATTTTATCATTGTATGTTACTATTACCCTCAATTTTAGTAATTGCACTACATTTCCACTATATGCTTTCCCTTTTCAGGTTGCTGAAGAGCTCATTATTTTCTCTCTTGCTACACTTCCTATCTATTCTCAGCATGCAGACCTTACTACCAGTTTTTTTGAGGAACCTCATAATGTACTTGTACTCTATTGCTGCTAGAACATTTTTCTAAATCTATTGAAGGCTGTTTAATTGAACATTTTCTTTTTCTTGCAGTTCTTCTCTTCCTAAATATCACAAGTGAGTTACTCTTACTCACTTTCATCCATTTCCCTTTCATATCCACATTCTCAATCAGTTCCCTCCAACTGGTCAGAATGAACTAGAAGACTTAGTAAAAACAGAAGTACGGATTCAGGAATCTATCCTGAGAAATTAAAACAGAAAGTTAGCAAGTGATTAATGAGTTCTGCAGCCCTTTCAAAAACCAATATATTGGACATCAGTTTCCTCTGAAAATGCTTTAAACCCTTAAATATTCTATTATTAAAGACCTGGGTATGTAAAAAGTAAAATAAAAGCTTTTTTGTGAAAAAGTTTTAAAAGTTCATCATTTTACCTGTATGTAGTCTGACTGTTTTTTAAATGCTTCCTTCCCTGATTACCTCTGTGCTACTCTCCTAAAGCACTGCTTCCCTCCTGCCAGGTTCTCCATCCCACCTATTAATAACCTTTAAAAGCTACTTTCACTCCCACTGAAGAAAAGCACCCATTATAGTGCTACGTTTATGCCTGTTAAAATTTTTAATGCTCGTACACTCCATCAGTATTACCCTCTCCCAAAGGATCATAAGATATAAGGTAAAACATATTGGAAGGGATCTCAGAAGTCATCAAGGCCAATGTTTTTATCAAAAAAGGGCCAACTATAAGGTCAGACTGGGTTGCTCAGGGTTTTATCCAGTTGGGTCTTGAAAACCTTCAAGGATGGAGACCGTACAACTTTCCAGTCAAAAATCTCTCGTTTCACATTATGACTGTTACAAGTTTCCCAGGGACCAAAGTGAGGCCAACCAGTCTGCAGTTCCCCAGATTGTTCTTTTGCTCTTTTTGAAGTTGGGTGCAACACTTGCTTTCCTCCAATTGTTGGGGACCTTCCTTGACCTCTGTGACCTTCAAAAGATGCTGGAAAGTGGCCTTTTAAGGACACCAGTTAGTTCTCTTGGCACCTTTGGTACTTCTGCCATACCTGTGTTTGTTGTCACTAAATCACTCACACCATTCAGCAACACGGCCATGTTTCCCTTACTCAGCCTTTTACTATAAATGTAGAAGTAGAAGCTCAACTCGTTACCTGTGACATCCCTTGCAAACCTCAACTCCATTTGAATTTTGGCTGTTCTGACACCATCCCTACAATACCAAGCTATGGTTTTAAACTCTTCCTTTGCAGCCCATCCCGGCTTCTACCTCCTGTACACTTCCTTTTTGCATTTGAGCTCCGTCATGGCTTCCCTGCTTAGCCAAATTGTTCTCCTGATATGTCTCTGTGCTCAATGACATAATAGCGCGCATGTTGTTTTGGTCTGCATCAATCTTCATTTTATAAATCACCATTTTTTTGATACAGGTTTGTTCAACATTGGAGAATATGTTTGTATAGAAATATTTCACAGGCATCGAATACAGTGAATGTAACTTTATCAGAAAATAATACAGGTATGAGATGTTGGTTGACTTTTTGTTAAAAAAAAATAGAAGAAAAAAAACACTAATTAAAAACATGCAGACTTAGGAATGATTTATATTAGTGAGACTCTCTAATGTAACATATTACAAAGCAAGTTTTAAATGCAAACACCGAAATAATTGGGGGGTGGGGTTTCAATCTAGGAGTTCACCATCATTCTGGATTCCTACATAATGTATACTTTCATCTGGAGAGCAGATTTTTAAACATCAGTAGGGATATTAGTTTTTTGTATGTAGCAACACCCTGGCCAATTTTAGCTGTGGAATGCGCAGATGGGTACGCAAAATGATGACAACATAATGTCCCCTCCAGTTTATTACAGATCATAAAATTGCAATTAAATAAAATTTGTTATGTGACAACTTGATTTGCTTGTACACTCCAATTGTATTTTAATTCTGTTTTTATGGTATTTGGTACACAAACTTTGTTTCTATTGTTTTCAAACAAATCAACAGCAGCTTAGTAAGTTTCAGAAAGTACATCAGAAACTCACAAAGGAAAACAATGATAAACCCACACCCGTTCCCCCCCCCTCCCCCCCAATTTCCATGAGGCAATCTTTTTTCATTTAATCTTCTAGATGGGGTATCACAGATTCTTCTAAAAATGACTGTCATCACAAAGAATAAAATTACCTCATTTGCTAAAGTCAGTTGTGACCACACAGCAAGAAGCAGATTTCTCCAAATTAAAAAGAAATACATAAGATGTTCAGGACATTTTCAAATGCAGCTTCTCCATGCATGGTTTGACTACTACTGACTTCAGCAGAAAATGCAAATAGTAGGAAGGTTGCAAGTTACAACTTTAGGATCTAAAGATGTGAGCAAGAGAGTAGTCATCTGATATTTCTACCTTTGGTTCTTACAGGGAAATTATAATTATTCACCAATAGAGTAGTAGCAGCATTTGAACCCAATGAAGGTCTGACCGGCCAGTTATGCAGAACATCAAACTACCAACTTTGAAATAGAGCAGAGGACAGCTGACTTTGTCTATGATACACGGAACCAACAAAAATACCTCTAGGTGGAATAATTATGTTATGTTGTGTGTTTAATCATACAGCCTCTCTTTACAGAAATAATACTACAGAAATCATGCAGAAATCTTTTAGACTGTTACGTTTTTTTCATTAGATTTCTTGAAGAGAAACCAGGTGCTAATTTGTTCTTCTTCATATTATGAATCTTAAGGATAAAGCCCAAGCAAGCGAAGTATTTTGATAATCATTTATGTACTTTCTCATTCCAGAATTTCACCACTTTGTTACCATTACCTCATTTAAATAGGGTAGAAACTCAGTCAGAACCTACACATCTTACAAATAACTATTTGAATTGCACATGTTAATTATCTATAATCTAATATAATGATTTCATGGTAACTCTCTAATTCAAGAGCAGAAAATATAAGTGCAGAGAATGATACTGCCAAGACAGAAGTTGCAAATAAAATCCAGGAGTTCCGTTTGCTAGAAAAGCACAACCTCCTCTGTGAAACAGTAAGTTAAGGCTTTTCCTGTTTGTTTTTTTCTTCATCTACTTACTAATTTCTTTTCAAAACTGATATCAAAGAGTTGATAAGTCAATAATTATTTCCATTACCTTACAGTGATGAATGTTTTCAAAACCTTTTTATCATCATAGAGAATATCAGGTAGAGATTCACAGATGCTAATGTGCTACTTTCTCAGCTTTTGGTATTTTGCCTCGTTCTTGTCTATTATATAAAGCTTTTTATTTAATTTGGGTTTATCTGGAAAATAATTTCCATCTACAGGTGTATGGAAAAAAAAGTCCATTATATGCTTCCCACAGTTTCATGAATTTTACTAAGAGGAACAATAAGTGATGATGAGCAATAGATAAAATCATACATTGATATATACAAACTTATGACAAACGTCTATTTGCTGGAGCAGATTTCAAGTCTCAGACTTACTTGGCAGCAGCATCTTTTCTCAGCTGTTCATGTTTCATTAAAAGATTCTTCCTCTCTTGAAAAGCCTTTCTAACTTTGTATCCTTTGTAGACAGCCTGAATTTTGAAAGCAGCAATGTCCTGTATGGCAGCTATAGACAGAGCCCCATGTTCTAACATGAACTGAATTACTTCATGGTGTTCACCAAGCAAGGCATAATCAAGCGGAGTGTATCTAAAAAAAAAACCAAACAAAACAAAACACCAAACCCACAACAATTATCACTCAACAAGAATTCTAACCGTAATGTGTATTTACTTCATCCACATTTCATAATAAGACAACTTCTAGTATGAAGACTGATTAAACGCTGTTTTCAGTAGGCTGTTTTACTAATTTTTTAATATTAGTTTCCTGTCTTACTCATTCTACACACTGTGACTATGTTTAAGGCTTATTTCAGTCTCCTAATATAAGGGAGGAGGGGTAGACTATATGAAGTGTTGGATCAAAATCCTCCAAAACCATATCTATAGAATTAATTGTTTTAGGCAAGGGATCTTAGAAAGGTGTTACTGAGGTTCTCATATACAAATATCATCTAAAGAAAAAGCAAATTAAAATATTTTTTGTGTTATTTCCATATGAAGTTCTAGAGATTCAGTGTCAAACCTGGTTTTGCTTCTATAACAATGACTGAGGACTGACCAAGCAGCAGGACTATACCTGCATCAAAGGATAACTTTTTTTTTCAAATCACTAGGAAGACTTAAGGCTGTTTTCAAATGGACACAGGTGCTCAAAATATTAAATGGCTTTGCTTTTAAATGGTGTTAAAGATGCCTAAGCACTTTTAAAAATAATTCCCAAAATTCCCACTGTCAACACAGGAGCAAAATGTACATACCTCCCTCACCAACACTGAAACATTAGGCAAAGACATCTAGTGACTGAAAATTATCAGTCACAAACCATAGTCAAGACCATATAATACAAGACTATCAAATAGCAAGTGTCAATGCATGCGATTGTGAAAATTAGGGCTCTTTTTGATGGTAACTTGCTAGGACGCAATGCTGGTAAGCAAAGCAAAACAGACAGAAAGCACAATTGGACTTGCCACGCAGCAATGATTTGATGGAAGGATTAACAGTACCTGAACTGAAGTGTCTGCAGGAATAAAGACAATGACATAACATGAAAATTTGTATGTCAAGGTGTGTTGCTGATAGCATTTAAAGAGATACAGATTTTTGATAAGCCAGGAATGGGAACTCCAGAAGGTACCTCATTTCAAAAAAACACATTTTAAAAGTATACCTAGTTTTGAATATTTTAATTAATAGGTACAAAAGATACTAAAGTGAACTTTATGCTACTAGCATGTATGTACCAAGACAGTGTATTATATTACAGACCCCAGTCTTGAAGACCCGTATTCTTAAATGCGAATTCTCTAACTCCATTAGAGCTACATTTGAAAGTAAAAAAATCACTCCAATCAAACCTGAATAGGAGTTGGTATGACAGGGCACTACCCATTCAAGGCTGCTCACACAGACTCCTTACAACCAGCCATTACTCTGTTGTGTCAGTTCAAAGCCTCTTATAAATTTTCTTTTCCACTGTTTATCTCTAAAGCAAATAGCTTTTAAATCAAGCTGCCTTCACAGGAAAACACGCAAAGAAGACATCAGCCATCAGCTGCTATACATAATTTAGCATGCAGTTGGTCAAGCAGCAGGTAGCCTGGCATCATGTGAAGCACCCAGAACAAGAAGTTGGATTACAAAATAAATTTGCAAAGAACAACAAACCCTTCACCCTCCAGACTAGCACCTGATCGCATACCTGCAAGCAAGCGGGCAGCTTAAAATCCTAGATGAAATCTCAGCTCCATCTTTCACAAATCTATTTAATTTTAAGCACTATGTTTGAATTTTGAACTACTATCTCATATTGCACTCTAAGAAAGTGAAGAAGGGAAGCTTCTTTCTATAGGTATATTGGGGAAAAAGTTACTATTTGGTGAAATTGTTACTGATTAAAAACTCATTTCATCCAATTACAGAAGAACTGTATCCATGCGGTTATTTTTACTCCCTCTTACAACACTCCACTTGATTTTTCCACTTTCCAAACCTTTGATCTCTTAACAATAAATAAGGTTTTGTTGATATTTATTGAGGCAAGACTGCAATTTTTATATACTATATATATTTTAAGAAGAATTATATTTAAAGATTGATTCATCTAGAAACATTGGGGATCTGCTTTGTTCTGCACATAGACTAGTGCTTCAGGGCTGACATTTGGAATACTGCTAGTCATATTTTGAGTAATCTAGGTTTATACATAAGAACATACACTAATGCCAGAAGGGAAACAAAAATAGACACTAACTGAATGACTATAGTAAAAGCCCAGCTAAGGTCTTTTTCTGACATTTGAGCATCATTAGTACATTTCTACAAAGTAAGGAAAATAGCAGCCTCCTTTCTGGCAAAATAGCAGCTTTTAATCTTACTTATTAAGAGTAATTTAATTACAACTGTTTATTTAATTTTCTATCAAAAATTACTAAACAAAGCATTGGCAGTACTTAATTAGGAACTACTTATACTTTCATTTGTTTTTCTCAATAAAAAATAAGAACAGAAAAAGAAGAGAGATCTGAGTGGTTTAGAGCAGAGAACAAAAGATAAATGATGGGAGAAGAAAGCAAAAACTGGGATAAGTATGGAAGTTTCAAATTTAGCACTAAAAATATGGGGTTTCGAAGTCTTTAAGTTATTTAAAATGTTGAAATATTCAAATGTATATGGCATACTGAACAAAATTTTATTTATAATTATGAGGAGGTCATCTACTCTAAAAAAGACATTATAGATTTGTGCTAATAGTAATTATCTTCACAGTCAGGTGACTCCTTTGAACTCCACAACCCATATCACTTTTAAAAAACTATTATTTATATGTCAATGAAGGACAAAGAAAAGAGATGCAAATGTACTGTCTCTTTATGATTATAGAAGGATTTTTTTTTTAAACTAGGCCTTTAGAATACAGTTAACCACCAGGTAATTTGTAATTGCTATTTTAAACCATAGCATTACATTTCTCCCATTTTCTTTCTTCTCACCGCAGTTCTAGCAAATAGGAAAGGAAAATTCCAGTCTACTCCAACAGCAGCAGAAATTCCTTTTTATCCTTTGTCCGTACATATCCACTGACAACTTCACATAAATGAAAAAGATCTTTAAAATTTCAAACAAGACTAGAATGAGTAAATACTTGCAGAAATCTCCGTAAGTTCAAGGTTCAAAAGTATAAACAATTGAAGTTGCAAGGTCTTACTTAACACATTTTTCACGTTAGAAAAGCTGCTTACAATGAAGCCCAAGATTAAAGCACTCCTTTTAGATACAAGATCACAATTCTCTGACAATATCTGAACACTTAACATTTAAATCAGTAGGTAGCACTTTTGCTAAATTACAAAATAATGCATTTAGACAAGCAATACCTCTCCTCGCTGTTCTCCATATGATTAGGGAAAGCATCAAAACCAAGCAGCAACTTAATAGCATCAAGGTAGCCATTGTTACAGAGCCAGTGCAAAGCAGTTCTTCCCTGTAAACAATAGAACAGAACAAAAGTAAATATTATCCCCAAACTCTATCATGGCACAAGAAAAGTTGTAAATCATGCTGTAATTCAATGCTTTCCTGGACATGAAGGACAAACTAATTCTTCTAAATAACTTCCTTGTTCAAATAAAAGAAAACAGCACTTAAAAATGAAGTAACTTTTTTTTTTTTTTAAACAAGATTGCAACACTAGTGCTTTTCCACCTAAAGCAGATGAAAAACAGCATTAGGAGACTAGGTCTACAGTTGCTTTCTTTGCAACTATGCCATCCAGGTCTGAAGCAGCTCTCATCAACCTGTTTTCTAGGCTGCTCCAAAACACCGTGAATTCTGTAGTAATTCAATAAGTGAATTACTACAGAATTCAAAATCAGATGAAGTTTAAGGAAAGCTTATCAGCCCAGGCAAACAAAGGAAGACTCCAGCTCTGCTTTCAAAACGAGCTTGAGTTCAGAAGTCTAGTTTCTCTCACATGAAGCCGAAGTCCAACTCTCAAGCTGCACTCTATAGACACTAGCTCATATATGACCACTCTTACGGGACTGGGATCACTGAACCACAACCTGTGGTTCAGTTAATAGTTCAAGTTAAGTTAACATCAACCAAACATAAAAATTTCACTTCACTTCTAGGCCATGCCTTCTGTCTGCATCTTGCTTTTCCTAACTCCAAATGTAGAAAATACCAAGACGGCTGAGTACCACAGAAAAACACAATGACATTCTGAGTTCAGTGCTAGCAAGCTGCCTCCTCAGCTCCAGGGGCTGAAGAGCATTGCAGCATCTCTGTGTGAAATAGGTGGAGCTGATGTGTTCAGCTGTACTGCAGCTGATTCCATACACAGAGCTGGTAGCAGGTTGGAAAATCTCCCCAGCATGCTCTCTAGAACTCATAATAAAAAACACTTCCATTACCTGGAATTATCCATGCCCTACAATGAATAGCTACAGAAAAGTTTAACAAATTGGGTGAAATTCTTTTGACTGATGAAGTTCTTCTGACTTCTAAGAAATTATGTCATATAACAAAGAAATCTGTTATATGTTGCACAATTATTCTGGCTCCTAATTTCACTTACTGCTTGAATAATGGCACAAAAGAACATACAAACTAGTTAGTGTTCTTTTATTTTCACCCAGAAGAGTGACACATTTGCGGATACTTATGTGGATAAGTAATTGAAGCAGTTCTTGTGCAATCTCACTTGAAATATCTTACTTGCTCTATCTCTACACTAAAGAAACACATTACAGACTATAAAACAGTTAATAAAGAATGATAGAAGTTAAGAAATCAAATTATCAACATGACTCCTCATAAGATCGCACGTTGACAAGGAAAAGTCAAAAGTGATATGGAAAAATATGAATCTTTAATTCAAGCTGCATATTAAAATATTATTTTTAATTCAAGATTTTAGAAGTGAAGCAATAGGGAAAATCATGTTGTGATAAACAGCAGCAAAGATGCTTCTATGTCCAAGAAAAGAGAATGGCCTTGAAGAAAGGGAAAATGTTTTGATTTACAATTATTCTGAAGTTAATTAAATAGCCCAGTGGAGAACAACATACCTCCTTATCCTGAATATTGGGATCTGCGTTGTTTTCCAGTAACACTACCATGCAGTTAATGTAACCTCCATAAGCAGCACACTGCAGAGGTGTTCTGCCTGCATAATCCTGCACATTAGGGTTGATTTTATTTTCTATCAAGATTTGGCAGACATCAGCATTTCCTCCAAGGGCTGCCCAGTGAAGGGGTGAATGGCCATCTTGGTCCACCAAATCTACTCTTGCTCCTCCTGTAACAACAAATACATTTTCGAACACAAAAAGAAAATACTTTTGAATAAAAAGGGAGAAAAAAAAGAATAAGTTTATGTTCAACTAGAACTTATTTGGTAAACTGACAATTCAGACAAATATTTCTGAAAGTAATTTAAACTTTGTTACTCGAATTCAAAGACCTAAATCAAAAGGGATCGTGAATGATACAGTTTCAGTGAGGGTCTGGCATCTAACTTTTTACAAGCTGGAGAATATCCTTGCAGATGCTTTAGAATCTCCAGATTTGTCAAATGCCCTTGAAAAACCTAGCCTTTATTTGTTCCAGGCCTATTAATTTTCAGTGAAACTTCTATTTCTTAACAAAAAAATCACTTTTGAAAGTTAGACTTCAGCTGAAATATCTTTTTAAATCTCTAAAGCAGACAAGATAAAATATTCACAGTGTAAGAATTACTTTTGAAATAGCTTGATTTTTTTAAAATTCAAGCATGCTAAGACGCTTTTATGCAGATAATTCATTTCTCTGTGTTCTTGTAAGATGTAAAAGCTCCAGACAAAAATAAAACTCCACAAATATAAAAACTTGAACCAACCAGCAACAATGACTGCCTATATCATAAAATATTTAATTAAACATAACTCAGGCTCTGATAACCAAGCTTCTTGCATCTACAAAAGCTAAATGGCATAGGGGGTGGGAGGAAGAACTTAACAGGAGGTTAAAATATGCCAAGCATATGACAACTTGCAACTTGTTAGCCTGGATACTTCAAGTGTCCATAAATGGGACAGTACCTCAAGTAGGAGGGAGACTGCTTCCAGCTACTTAGAACTTTTCTATGAAGCTAAAATGACAAAATTTTGCATGTAAGCTACCACTGTTCTTTCACAATTTTACAATTATCTAAAACTGTATAAGTTGTTAAATCTTGTTTCTGTCTACAAATAAAATACTGCTTATAAAAACCAACCAGAGGGAAATATTAATCATTTAGGATTTTTGATACTACCTTTATTAAAAAATAAAGATTCATTTAAATAGTCAAAAAGTCTTCGAAGAAGCCTAAAAATTCTTTCTCACAAAAGAGAAGAAAGCTTAATTTGGTCTTATTTACTGGAGAAAAAAAAAAGAAAGAAAATCAATTACTTGCCAGGGTAAGAGGCGGTTTGAAAGACCAGAACATACTTGAAAAGGCTTCAGCATAAAAGAGCTATGAAAAGAACTATCCCAATTGTGAAAGTTTTATATTTAACTCTTCTAGCCATTTTGCACAACATTCTGACATCTCTTACATTTACTAGTGCTGTTCCACAAGGGGTACTTACAGACAAAACCTGCCTTAGAGAAGCAATTTTCTACCCCAGCTCTTGCTCAGCTGTGCTGTTTATTTCCCAGTCCCAAAGAGGGGGCTGAGGGGAGACCTCATTGCCCTCTACAACTACCTGAAAGGAGGTTGTAGAGAGGTGGGTGTGTTGGCCTCTTCTCCCAAGCAAATAATGACAGGACCAGAGGAAATGGTCTGAAGTTGCGGCAGGGGAGGTTTAGATTAGATATTAGGAAGAATTCCTTCACTGAGAGAATGGTCAGGCACTGGAACAGCCTGCCCAGGGAGGTGGTGGAGTCGCCATCCCTGGAGGTATTTAAGAAACATGTAGACATGGCACTTCAGGGCATGCTCTAGTGCCCAAGATTGTGGGTGGGTGTGGTGTGTGGTTGTGGGTGTTTGTTTTGGTTTGGTTTTGGTGTTGGGTTTTTTTGGGGGTGTGTCGTTGGTTTTTTTTATGTTGGTTGGACTCGATGATCTCAAAGGTCCCTTCAGAAGATTCTGTGAAAGCAGCACCAGAACTCTGAACAGATTTGTAAATTCATAACAGCTGACCTTTAATGAGCGTTTGTATCACTTCTTTGTGTCCCATCTCACAGGCTCGGAAAAGCGGGGTATGTTTCATCACATCCAAAGCATCTACCTGTGCATTATGTTCCAACAGCAATTTCACTGTGCTGACGTGGCCAGAAAGGGCAGCAGCATGTAACGCTAAAAGAAGAAAGTAATTGGAAAAAGAAATCACAGTAACATGAGCTTTGGAGGTTCACAATTAGAACAGTCAAAATAAAAATTAATTTCAACCATTTTGGGGGAAAAAAAGCACTTTTTGACCACAAGAAACTGAAGAATCATAACAAGTGATCACTAACCACATTATTTCCTTGCCATACAAGCAAAAGATAAATAAGCAGAAAAACTGTTAGTCCTGAAACATGGTTTTAACTTGTACAAATAGGAATTTTAACCTTAACACCACCAGGACTGGCTTACACTGAGGATTTGCGGAAGTTTAGCAGCTTCTGATTAAGAGAGCATAACACAACATAACTTCTGACTCTATTTTGTGGCATTTCTTACATCACCCCAATGGAAATGAAACTCCAGTGCTCGTGAAAGAAAGCTTTCATTATTTCTTCAATGTTTTCCTGAAAATACCTTTTTTCTTTCAAATAAGCGAAGCTGTCTTAATTAAAACTAATTGGGGGTAACCAGTCAGCTGTTTGTTTTCAAAATTACTTGGAGAAAATTTTATACAAAATTAGGTAGCAAGGCCATCACATCTCTCTCAGTACCTGCAGCTCACTATTTTCTTCAGAAAAGAGAAGAATATGATGGACAGACCAGATACCGCATTTTGTCTCATCCCTCCAATTTATGAAGTTCAGTTGTATGAAAACTATGCAAAGCTGATTCTGCAGACTCCTGCTCTTCTGTAGTTTTCTTTGCCTTTTCATCTTTGAATGTATGCAAATTTCACTGAGTCCAAACCAACAAATAACACAGAGCTACCTGAGCAGAGTAAGACCTCGGAGGTAAAGATGTGGTGTCCTATAAACTGAAGTTGCTATCAGCTACCACAGCATCCTGGTGGCATTGGCAGCTGGAGCTGAGGAAAATGTTCAAATGCCAGACCAACGAGTGTTCTTTTTGAAGGAAAACTATACACGGCAATGAGATTTCAAACCAATGAAGGACACGTATATTGGTGATTTCACTTACAATTTGATTTCAAAAGGCTTTGGATTATTTCCTATAGTCAGCAATTGAATCAGATAATCTACGTTCTCATACTGCCTTACATACAGAATATTTCACAGATGACAAAATCAAAGTAATTTAGAATGAAAATACAAAACAGTGTAACTCATAAATGTGCATTTAGTAAAATGAATTCATATTTCTTCATGCGATTTTACAAATATTCATCCAGTCTGCTTAAGCAAGCAAAATGCAGGGCTGTAAACAGTATCTGCATGTCTCTACTTGTTTGTTAAAACAGGCAGGGTCAGGATGCAGCAGAGGCATTATACAGAAAGGCACACCACGAAGGCCAGCATTAGAAGGAATGGCTTCTTGAACCATAGCCAGTGTTATCAAAAAGGCAGGCTTTTTGTATTTGCTACTGTTTACCACTGGTATCAGCTTCACATAGCTTATGAGACACTAACCCAGCAAAACCTGTTAAACTAAAATGCACAGGTTGTTCCTACTGTCCGTGAATCAAATCCAACTGAAGTGCGTTGCCTTAAAACGGATTCTCAAAATTAGTGACAGTAACTGGAACTGTGATACAGACTAATGAGGCCCTTCCTACAAGAACTGGGGCCACAGCCCCAGTTGAGAAGTGCTGGCTTAGTAATTGAAATCATGCCTTTAAGATGACACTGATGTTTAACTGGTGCAGCTAAAATGCACAGGGGCACTCATCACACTCCTGAAAAAAATCTGTAAGCAGCAAGATCTGCAGTACCTAGGCGAGCGGGTGGCTATCAGTAGAAATTTGACAAGAACGAGATCCCTGCCACTTCGTACATTTGGATGGGCCTCGTTTTCATGGTCTGACCTCACAGTAAACTCTAGGTTCTGGTTTTTGTACTGCGTTTCTTATGAAACCAAAGGCAGTAAACCACTCCATCAGATGACACATGGGGTGTGTATAACAATACAATAGAAAAAGAGCTGCTGTGTCAGCTTGGCCGCTTCTTCCCCCCTATCACTCATTCTGACGCAGGCATCTTGTTTCGGACTTTGTGCTCAATATTTTCTTGTAAGCCAAATTTTCTGTGATGGAGTCACGGTGACTGAAGAGATTCTTCAGCCAGCTGGTCACAATAGGCTCTTTGTTCCGCCGACAGACAGAGCCCTCTCTATTGTATGCAGTGACGCAGAGCTATAAAGCTGCCCCTGTAATGCTCCTGCAGTGCTGATCTCTGAGAAGAGGGGAATTCCTTTCCCTTGGTGTCATTCTCCTACACAATACGGAGAGTCTTGATGTTCTAGCAAAGCTGAATGGAGAGCTTGCTCTTTTTAAGCAAAAGCAAAAGGCTGCGTTAACGCAACATTATAACTGAGCTTAACTGAGTCGGCACACAAAAGTCAGAAAAACACAACCTTGAACTCTCCTCAGCAACTGTATCCCAGGCACGGTGGCATGTACGCTATTTTCTATTACTGCATAGTTTCCCCGTCAGAATACAATGCTACTTTTCCCTCACCAAAACTTGGGAACGATTAAGAACCTTCGGAAAAAAACCCCAAACAAACCAGGTCTGAAATCAGAGAGTGATTTACTGGTGGGCTTCCTGTTAAGTTTACAGCTCGCTATAATAAAGCCCATGCTACTGCACATGCTTGTACAATGGTAAAATTTGGATTGCTCGACAGCAAGCAACAAACGACGTAGTTCCCCACTTTAAGACTATTAGTGTGTTCTACACAAGTGTGGCTTCAAGTAAATGGAAAATCCATTCATTTCCCTGGACTAGAAGCCCTACAACAACATCAAGATTAAAAGGTGATTACACATCACTGCTATGAATGGTTTAAGACCGAAAGATAATAAACCCAACCACCCGAATTATTCAAGCATGAAACTCACACCTGAGTAATTTCAGAAACACAGTATGTGACTACTGTCTGCAAAGAAGAAAACCTTTTTTAAGGAGATTTGTACAGTGACTACAACATTACTGCACCTTAAGGTCTGAAACAAATACTGTGAGGTATTACAAAGGGAACTGTGAGGAAGGAGTAACTATAAGTGAGACTGAGAAAAGATGAAACCAGACTAAAATGGTGAAGTATGTAGTTTCTAAAGTCATCAAACATGAATACTGAGATTTTATTTGTTGTACTATTTCTTAAACTCAAAAATTACAAACTACATAACTCGGAAAGACTGATTTTTTTGTGTGGATTTGTAAGGAAAGCAAGAATTTAGGTATTTAAATAGAATTTTCTGGTAACTATATTTGGCTTTTTGTGTAAAGACCCCCCATGCAGCCAAAGGAAATAAAAATTTCAATTGTTTTATATGAAAGTAATATTCATACATGCTATCCTTCAAGTCCTAAACGACACAGCCCTGACATTGCATTTATTTACCATTTGTATGTAACTGAAAGTGTGATCTGAAAAGAGAAAAGCTGTTAAACTCATATCTTTGCTTCTTGGTTGGGACAGATCTACGCTGCAAGTTCCCTGAATCTAAGCATGTGGCTTAGGCTAGTTTGTGTGTGTGTGCAGTCAAAAGATAATGCTGAAGTATACCTTAAAACAAATACTTGACAATTTATATAAACAACCATTGCAATATAAATTCTTGTTTGTTTAAAATAACATAGTTTTCTTTTCAGGAGAAATGCCCTCTGCTGTATTATTTATGGGTGTTCATATGGTGTATCAGCTTGACTATCATTTTACTACTTATAATACCTAGATATCCATTTTTGCGCTTAACTTCTAAATTTGTGACCTGGCTATGACTGGCACAGGGTAGTTCATGACCTCTTCCCACACAGCTTCCCTCTGCTATCAAACCCCCTCCAATTTATGCCCAATATATCCACTTTCTCCTCTATTTTTATTCAGATGTCATCAGCACACTATACAGCTGCACTACTTTTACCTGTTTTTCCAACACTGTTGAATACACATACCCTTCAACACCTGTCTCTCTATCAGAACTGTTATTATATTTTTGCTGAAAGTACTACATAGGTACAATATTTCTACCATGGATTCTTGTAATTTTTCTTTAAAGGAGAGAGATAAATTCACAGTTGCTATAGGAAATTTGGAACTTCATGATTTGCATGCTTGAATTCTGAAACACTGTTGCTTACCTATCTTCCCTTTGGGCAGAAAATGGGATGACAAACTTGGGGGTTATCAACTTTAACTTCTTGTTTGGACAACAGAACTGCAATAGCTCTAATCATTATTACAATATCTTTACAAATAACTACAGTACTTATGATTTTCATGTTGATAAGTTCGCCACTTCACTGGTTAGTTTGCTCTATATTGTAAAGTATTTCTTTACTGACAATTTTTTTTAATAGGCATTTTCAGGGAGGGCTTTTTATGCAATTGTATTTCATTTTATTCTTCAAAACACAGAACGGCTCTTCCTTTCCCAGGACTGCAGATCCAACTAAATAGCAGCATAGCAGTACATTTCTTCTTCTTAAAGTTTCAAATGAACTGGTCTAATCTGTGCAGAAAAGATTTGTTTCTTTCCCACAATAAGGCAAAGAAGCAACTCACACACATAATTAAACTAACGCAGAAATATTTTCAGGATAAATCCCTTCTTTCCAGGAAAAGATTAATAAAGCTTCTAACAATGCTTTTTTTTGGTGGAAATCACAATAACTGGAAACATCCAGCAGCTCTTTATTCTAAAGCACCTTACCTGTGCCAGCATATTTGTCTGTCATATTGATATCAATATCCAATTTTAAAGTCAGCATAGTCCTAATGACGTCATCACTGCCTTTGCCAGCTGCCCACATGAAGGATGTTCTTCCTTCAAGATCTGAGTCGTCTTTTACAGAAGGATGTTTCAGAAATACTTCAACTGTTTCCTGAAAAGACATACTATTGAAATTAACATTCAAAGCAATCTGTAACAACAAGAAACTGTTGTATCTCATTTAGCTGTTTATGAAGCAAATCAGCTTCATTTTTCCTTTTTCATATTTAGAGTAACAGCTCAACAGGAGCACTGTATTTTCTGCTATGCCCTTTTCCTCATCAATGTTCATAGCACATCCTTAGCTAAAATAGCTAAGCTAAAATAATGTTCCTTCAGAATATTCTCCTGACATATTGTTTGCTTCAATTCTAAATATATCTGCAAATGCAAATATTTTAGTTTGCTAAACTCCAATAATGTGACTATTAAAAAAAGGAAAGGACTTTTGAAGCAACATAGACGTATTTCCTAGTATTTAATATTATCAACAGGTTACTAAAATATTATAAATCAAAAAAGAAAATAAAGAAGAAATTAAGAAGAAGAAGAAAAGAAGAAATTAAGAAATCTTTACAGCCAAGTCCAGGCTTTCCACTGCAACTGTTACATTAAAATCTCTACTTAAATCAAAGCAAAAAGAATTATTTCTTCAACTGCTGTGTTTGTGTTCAGCTCTCAACAAACACATCCAACTTGTTTAACCTGCTGATAAATTCTTAATAAGCCACACAGGAAAGAAAGGGAGAGGAAATCACTACTGTAGGAAAAAGAACTAGGTGAAGATCTTCCCTTTTCTATCTAATCTCTTACAAAAGCTGTGTATTTAACAGCTGGTAACACCTTTTAAGAGCCACTGACAGGCTAGCTAATAAAAAACGCGAAAAAAGTGGGTTTCATTATTTTGTTTTGTTTTTATATTTTAGTATTAACACTATTTTATCCTTTCCCCTGTGTGACCCCAAAATAGCTCTGTCACTGCTCTGGTTAGAAAATTCCTTGGCTACAAGGAATCAAATGCTTATAATCACAAAGGTGTTGAAATGCCTAAGTCCTATCCATTAGTTTGGATTTTTTTTAACTACTACTTACTATTTCATCCCTCCAAAAATATAGGAAATTTCTCATTTAGCTTATATTAATGTGATCTAAGATCCTAACAGCTTCGTGAATTTGGGTCCGTATCTAAATTACCAGTTTATTGTAAAATGGTGCAGCCAGAAATAATGAAGAATGGAAGCATTAAGCCCTCCACACAAACCAGCATGTGTTTATAGCTTTGTGTACTCACACTGACCACCATTACACCTCAGATACAAACGGCTACTCATTAGGCCAGCAACTCAGCACCCTACCAGTACTCTGCACTGCTTGAAATCCTGCAAAGTGAAAAGCAGTATGAAGGCTGGACCTTTTCAACACTAAGGCACACAATCCTACAAACATAAATAAGTAATTTTATTTTTCCATTAAGTATTAGCAAAGCAACCTTTCTTTCAGCAGCACTTTGTTTCTAGAGTTTTTAATGGGAAAAAGAGGAAGAAAATACCACACTTATTTTTCCAAAATGAAGTTATCACAACTTGAAAGCAAAAAGAAGTTAAATTAGAACAGGATGATTAAGAAATCAGAAAATAAAATTATTGATCACTTAAATTCTACATGTATTTTGTCATGAAAAAATGCATGTATTTTCTCTCTATTAAAAAAGTGGAGAAAAATAAATAACAAAGCTGAAAAACACAGCTAAGGACAGAAACAAACCTTGATCATTTCATTCTGTGCTACCAGGAAAATGAAAAATACTATTATTTATAAATGTTCAAAAATCATACATGGGTATCCACATTTCATCTACTAGATCACTCTACACAAGTATATGAAAGAGAAGCACATTGTCTTGAACATCTCCAGAAAAATTCCAGCAAAAAAAATATATGCATTTTTTTCTGCATTCTGCATACTAAAATCAATACTAATAGAGCATCTGCTTTCACACATGAAGCTCAAAAATTTAAAAAAGATATTTATTTGGACCTTCTGCAGGATACATAAGCCATCTAAATTTCAGGCAACCTATCTGGGCGGTTATATTAGGTAACTTCTCTTCTTCTAGAACTTTTCCTTCTATAATAAGAGGGGATAAGTTAGTCTTAGAGAAAAAATGCTTCACCTAAATCAAGTGCCAGCTAAGTCTATTCAGTCAAACAAAAATGTCATACTAGAGTAAGTATCCCACAGAAAAACAAAGAACAAGATATTGAGTTAAGTAAAACTGAAAGCAACACAAATATTTATAATAAACACAAAAGAACAAACTTTCTCCTTCTTGTTTGGAGCTAAGAAATATCTCATACCACATCTATCCAAACTTGGACAGTCTGAACAGAACAACAAGGTGGCTCTCAAACCATAAATATATAGACGCTACTGCCAAAACAAACACGGATGTGTCTCCACTCAGTTGTCTGACTATGTATATGGAATGCAGTGGTGGGAATTTCTCAAGGATTTGTATGGGATAGAGAAAAAATGCAAATAGTGGTGCTCAGAAACAGAGGGGTAAAAAAGAGAGGAGCTGCAGACACTGCTCCAGAGAGGAGCTTCAGACAAGCTGGATCAATGTGCCAAGGCCAATGGGATGAGGTTTAATAAGGCCAAGTGCCGGGTCCTGCATTTTGGTCACAACAACCCCAGGCAACGCTACAGGCTTGGGGAAGAGTGGCTGGAAAGCTGCCCAGCAGAAAAGGACCTGGGGGTGTTGGTGGACAGCCAGCTTAACATGAGCCAGCAGTGTGCCCAGGTGGCCAAGAAGGCCAACGGCATCCTGGCCTGTATCAGGAATAGCGTGGCCAGCAGGAGTAGGGAAGTGATGGTGCCTCTGTACTCGGCACTGGTGAGGCCTCACCTCGAGTACTGTGTTCAGTTTTGGGCCCCTCACTACAGGAAGGACATTGAGTTGCTGCAGCGTGTCCAGAGGAGAGCCACCAAGCTGGTGAGGGGTCTAGAGAACAAGTCATATGAGGAGAGGCTGAGGGAACTGGGCATGTTTAGTTTGGAGAAGAGGAGGCTGAGGGGGGACCTCACTGCCCTCTACAACTACCTGAAAGGAGGTTGTAGAGAGGTGGGTGTTGGCCTCTTCTCCCAAGGGAATAATGACAGGACCAGAGGAAATGGTCTGAAGTTGCGGCAGGGGAGGTTTAGATTAGATATTAGGAAGAATTACTTTACTGAGAGAGTGGTCAGGCACTGGAACAGCCTGCCCAGGGAGGTGGTGGAGTCGCCATCCCTGGAGGTATTTAAGAAATGTGTAGACATGGCACTTCAGGGCAGGATCTAATGCCCAAGACTGTTGGTTTGCATCTGTTTGTGGGTGGGGTGGTGTGGGGTTGTGGGTGTTTGGTTTGGTTTGGTTTTGGTGTTGTGGGTTTTTTTGTTTGGTTTTTTTTTTGTTGGTTGGACTCGATCTCAAAGGTCCCTTCCAACCAAGAAGATTCTGTGATTCTGACATCATTTTGGCATGCATAAACAGCGGCTCTTGGATACATCACCAATTAAAAGAGGCTTGCAGATCTGAATGATATTCTCCCATTTGATTCTTCATATAAGATGAGAAACAGTACATTCATTGTAAGTACACAAAATTACAAAAGAATGTCTGATTCCATCACCAACTCTATTTCCCCATAAAAACCTAAATGATATCAGAGTATGGCTCGCTGATGGGATCAAAAGGCAGCAGCATAATGAAGATGTTTCATACAACTGAATCAAGCCCAGAGAAAGAAAGTCAGTAGGAAAAAATCATTTTTTGGGAATGTATCAATACAAGAAAAAAAAAAAAAGATAAAAGCATGTGGAGATAATCACCAGATTGTAAATAAAAACATTCTATCTTTCCCATGAGTCTGACTCAAACTAGAAAGAAAGGCTTTTACAACATAAATATTACAGGCATGTGAGTCAGACTCAAATTGTACATACCACGTAATGGACAATAATCAGCATCAATAAAAAATTCTCTAAAAAGGCATAAATTATACACAGAGATATGCTCCAATAAAAGTCTGAATTTAAAAAATATCTGTATGGTCTTACTAAGACGACCTCCAAAAAACCCCACTAAAACCCCAAAACTCAGTCTCAGGAGGAAACAGGGTGACAGCTGCGGTATTAATATACATTGGTCAGTTCCCTCTTTCAGTAGTACTTCTGGATTTGTTAACTTGAATGGTTCTCAAGAGCATTAACATTTTACTTGTTTTATGAAAATTAACATGTGGGTAGGCAAGAAAACCCCAAATTAGTATCCCTGTTAAGAAAATGCTGCAATATGCGCTACATAACTACATTAATTAGGCTCTAAATAACCCTTTTTGTAAAGGGAGGTTATGAATAATACAACTGAAGAAAACTTAGATGGGAGCTCTCAGCTCACTATGCATGGCATAATTCAACTACGAGAGACAGAGCAGCAGGAAAAAAGCCTTCTTAAGTTGCAGTGCTTGAGAATTACTTCTAGAATAACATCTATGATAAGCAATCATTAAACTGCTGAGTTTTATATTTAGCTCTACTGTATCTGATCTTGCTCTGGAAAAAAAATACCTATTCTGCCAAAAAATAAGGATCAGGCTGTCTGAGAAACGAATTGTCTTTGTTGTCTGAATTTAAAAAATATTTTAAAAATATTAAAAACTTAAAAAAATATAGTGTTCATAGAGAATTGTGACAAAAGGTACTCACTCCTTATCCATGTTTGATGAGACAATGGCTTATTCATAATAGCAAATATTAATAAGTTAACCATCTTGAAGGCAAAGACTGGTTTGACTGGTACTGAAGCAGCTGTGCAAATACTCATACAGGTGATGTTACTCTAAATACCTTGTAACTGCTTAGATTTTGCTATAATGAGCCTTAAAAAAAGAAGCACTGTAAAATAGTAGGTGCCGTTCTGCTTTCTATTGAAATACCTAAAT
The DNA here is from genome assembly GCF_964106895.1 of Numenius arquata. Taxonomy (NCBI): domain Eukaryota; kingdom Metazoa; phylum Chordata; class Aves; order Charadriiformes; family Scolopacidae; genus Numenius; species Numenius arquata. The sequence continues at coordinate 34,271,149 of NC_133579.1, read as the reverse complement.
GACTATTGTGTGTTCTGATACAAACATTCTTTGTACAAACATTTAATTTTTTAAATCTATTTTTAATAGATTTTAATAGATTGATATTAACCACATTTAAGTCACTTAACATAGGAAAACTGAATTAAGCTTGTGCAAACAACAGTGTATTATTTTAAAAACAACTCAAACACTTCGATACATTAAAAATATTTCAGAAGAATATGTTTACTTCACATTTAGGGTATGTGCTACTTACAGCAAAGTTGCTCTGTGCTGCATAATGTAGGGGTGTTGCACCTTGACTATCAGATGGGATAGTTCCAAACTTATTTCTTTCTAATAAGAGATGGACAATCTGTGCATGACCTGGAAAAAAGAATATAATAAAATCAGATATGTATCAAATCCTAAAGTTAAACACTTCCCTATTACAAAAGGAAGGAAAAAAACCCAACCCTATAAGGAAACAAACAGACTTTAATAAATAACAGTATGTTTGTGTTGTAGCCATTATAATCTAAACATAAGAGAGAAACATAAGACTTGCTATTTGGACTATTAAGCCTGGCATGCACCTCCTTTCCAATTGTGTTCCAGTTCCACACTCTGTATCTTCTTTTTTGAGGGCATCTGTAAATCAGAATGACCTATGAATTGGACGAATATGTGGAAAGACTTTCTATTTCTTTTAAAAGAAAATCCCTAGAGCATTGCCCTAAACAAACCAACCAGCAGTAGCTAGTCAGACAACTGCAATATTAACATTGCAATGAATGAGTTGAATATTTCCAGAAAAAGCTTCTTATAATTCAGCTTGAGATGCTCCATAAATCACAAAAAAATACTCTGAGTTTACAGGAGAAATCTCCCAGCATCTTACGTGTGGGGAAAACAACCAATTTTGCACCTTTTTACTTTTGCACAGTTGACCTGAATTACTTCAGAATAAACGGAGTAGGTAAACCGTTCTACTAACAGAAGACTTTTTTAAATGAAAACACCAACAATTACAGAATGATGCTGAGTAACAGTTGTGGACTATAGCTTTTAAAAACCTAAGAGACAGAGGACTAGGCAAGCCTTCTTTTGTGGAATGGCACTTTGAGACTTTATCAGAAAAGAGAGAAAATGGTAAACTTGGGTCAAAAAGGATGTGGGAATTATTTTTTTCTAGGGGCTTTAGGGCATACAGGAAGGCTTCCCTTTCCTCTCAGCCACTAAGACAAGCCTGGACCCAGAACATCACAACATTCTGTCCCTTCCTACCAGAAAACACTAAAAAGAACAGACATAATGTTGCTGTGCTCTTCCCATCTCAAGACTGTAAGAAGTGAATTGAGGTGCACTGGAAGAAGTTGGTTCTGAGTGCAATCCTAGCAGGAAAAACATAGGAGTACTGAGCCTGGAAAAAAAGTTGCCTGAACACTCAACTAGAAAAAGAGTAACTGAACTCTGTAATCGGGACAGTAGGGTCACCTAAATTATCTATGAGAAAGAAGGCTTGAGGGAGTTAAAAATAATCTTTGTATTGGGTGCAACAGTAAATAAATTGGTGCAAAGATGGATCTCATTTGGACATTAATGTAAACATTAAAACACAGTTCTTGAGGTCACAAACTGTCATTTCTGTAGTACTTTTATTTAGAAGAGATGTAATTTGGATGCGACTTTTATCTACACAAAAAAAAAAAGGTAACAGGAGCAACAATGCCCTAAGATGCAGTCACATGCAACCCATCACGTTTAACAGAATCTTTATGGCTGTATCCATGCTCTATGTAAAAATTCCTACTGTTAACCCTTTTAGTAACATTTTAGGCTCTCTGAGAACTACATACAGCATGCAGTATCTAACTTAAAAACAAAACCCTAAAAATTAATCATGATTTACCAAGCAGTTCCCCTTGGGCATATGCCACCTAGAGACCTCATCAAGTTCACAACGGACTCTGGAGGTCTTGGCACATCTTCCCCCTTTATTCCACATTGATTAGACAATCCATTTTTCCAACAGACAAAACTTCTCTCTTAAACAGAATCAATTTCAAAGCACGATAAATTTTGCTTCTTGGACAGAACCAAGTTGATAATGACTATTTCTTTGGAAGGCCGATCCTATGACACTTAAAATGTTTCACAATTTCTTTGTAAAAATTCAATATCCCTACTTGAATGCAAATGCAAATCTGAGAACACTTTTTTCTTTTTTTTTTTTCTTTTTAAATAAACATAATCAAACTACACATATATTGTCACTGAAATTGCAGTAACTCGCTCCAGTGAGCAATCTGATTCTTTTATTGGCATTCTTTGTCTGCAGTGTCCCAAAGGGTCGTGGGGATGAAGCCTGTTAAAAGCAGGGAGAGAATGTTTTAAGATTCTTTCTTTTTACCCAGTACATGGTGTTTATTTTTTCCTCCTGCACATAGGAGAATGGAAAACAGGAGGTCAATTTTCTCCCTCGTATTACTGTTGTGCCTGTCATTTGATGAATTGCATTTCCCTGTATTTACACTATTTATTTTTAATCAGGTTCTTCCCGTTTTGCAAAGATCCAGTTTTGTAACCTGTAAAACCAAACTGTGCTGAATTCACATATGCAAGGTTATGATTTACAGAGCTCTGAGTCTCAGGGTAGCAATCTGAACAGACAAAAAACTTCATCTGAACAGAACTTCTTGTCAGATCTGATTAGATTATAATAATGTATCTGATGAAGAGCTTGTACTAGGAGAAGAAGCGTCAGCTCTGCCATTTTCTTGTTCAATTGTGCTGGAATTATCAGATAATTTGTGGTTTCTTTGTGGAAATCTCTTTAAGTCCCTTGTCTATTTTGTGAGGTGTAGTTTCATAAAAATTAGACGATATAATCCATAAATCTACTTAAGCAGGCACATGTAAACTGCAATACATCGTAATAAGCTGAAAGTGAACAAACGAGTGATGATGCCACTGTCAATCCCTCCGCGTTGTGGAGCACTCACTTCCCTCAGGCACCTCACAAACCCTCTTACATATGGAACATAACAGTCTTGCATATGGAACAAATGAGGGTGTTAGCATCAACCAGTATATTAAATATTAGTAAAGTTTTCTAATTTTTTCAGATAAAAAATAAATACAAACAGAAGTTCCGATATTTTCTTCATGCATCCCAATGGATTGTCTTGCATACACACTGGAGTGAGCACACCCCACTTTGGACACCACTGCTCTAGAGTAGTAGGGTTAGGTTTTTTACCGTATGAACAAAGCTACATATACAAGAACATCTCAATATGCTCTAATTGTTCTTAAATCACAAGCATACATAGCCTGCTGAAGTAATAATGCATTTTACAAAGCTCTGGAGAATCTGAAGCTAAAAAAACCTGTCTACACGCAAACTTACAATCCTGGTCTAGCAGAAACTATTATTGTTTGAAGAGATTAGCTAACATAATGCCAGGCTGGAATTAAATAAAAAATGGAGACAAATATTAAACACCACAGTTAATTAATTACTAAATGACTTGAGCGTTGTCCAGTTTACCAAGTAAGGCTGCCCAGTGAAGGGGAGTTCGAAATAAGTTGTCATAAGATGTCACATTGCAGCCTTCGTAGGAGGTCAGGACATCAACAACTGCTACATTCCCATCAGCAACAGCAAAATGAAGGGGAGTTCGTCCTTCATAGTCTTGCCAGTTAAGCAGAGATTCCGTAGGTGCAGCTTCCTTTAAAAAAACAATAAATACTAAATTAAAAAAAGTTAAAGTTGAAGAAAAAAACTATATACTCTTCACAGATATTTTTTTTGAGTCTTATAATAAGGAGATAGACTGTCCCTGTTCAGTAGAATAGAGCCCTAGAACCAAACACTTTAGTTACAGTATAGGCTATTTTCAAGTATTTCTTATGGAAATTTTTCTTATACTTAAGTATACTGTATACTGTACTTACTTAAGTAGAAGACCTGATTTTCAGTACACACCCTGTAGTTTTACCAGTCTGTTGTGGAAAGCGGCTCTTACACAGATCTTTAAAAGGCTAACTCAGGCTCTTGAGAAAGTAACTAGATCTTCTTACTTGATTTTCTAAGTTGAACACGACATATATATCCTCATATTTTTCTCCTTGGATGCTCCCCTTTTTGCACAAGTTAATCTTACGGCTTTCATTATAACACTTTTCTAGCATTGTAAAACCACATGACTATCAGTGTTTCTAAAGGAGATGTGAAGGTATCTAGCTGACAAGATAGAAGTTAGAGAGTACTTCTAATAAATGTATCTACTAACAAATATAAAAATAATCTTTCAAAGTATCGTTATTAGTCATTTGATCACATAACATAGGCATTAATAGATATAACTTGACTTTTCATCACTTTTTCTTAAAAAACATGCTAAATTACTTCCACATAAGGCCCCTAGCTATATAGTTTTATATTATGATAATTTCCTCTCTCACCAACTGTCTTCTAGATAGATTTCTCTTCATGACTTTCTTAGGCAAAAGAACAGAACAGGTACAAATGAACGTCATCTTAGCACTGCAGAGATCTCCAAATGGCAAATACCATAAAGCCCCATGAAATACAAACTTTAAACTTCACTTTCCTGAAAAAAGGGGTACCTCTAAAGAAAATGGTAAATAATAAAAGAATAGAAACTCAGGATGCAGGACACTAAACATCTAGAGCAAAAGCAAAATGTCAAAACAAGAGTTTAAATAAACTATAGGGAGTAACTGCTGTTCTATCTCCAACAGATTCATAACAATTCACTGAAGTCATGGGAAGCCTGTGGAAGAGGAAAAAGGAATGCAGTCCTTAGATTTTTAACTTCCAACATTAGAGTGGATTTTAACCCATGATAACTGAGAAAAGCAATCCTCCTGAAAATACAGAGCCACGCTATATATTAAAATACACTCATCAGAGAGGAGGGAGAGATTTGGATCAGTGCAGCTTATTAACAGCTAAAGCAAGTTCTTGATCCTTTCCTCAGTAAACTAATTGTAATTTTTCCTATTGACTTCATTAGGTACACAAATAGGCCATAAAATCACTTGCATTTGCATTATTTGAAATGCAGTAACTATTACATAGAAAACCAACATGTAACATTAAGAACGATAAATCAAGAAGCAGGAAGTCAGGTATTTCAGAGTTATGGATTCTATCCAAATATTAATTTACCAAAGTTGTACATTTTATACGTTCTATTTAATAGATAAAAAAAATAAATACATTTAGAGTTCTATTTAACCATATTTCCTAAGAGCAATCTGGCTAAATTAATACTGCAGTAGTAACCTCAGCTCTGCAATGCCCTGATTCTTTGCTTCTGACTTACTTTCTAACAGTGTCAACTTAAACATCCTAATATTTGATTAATATAAGTCTTCTAAAGTTGAACATTTACATACTTCACATACTGTTTGTAAATGCTAATTAAGTTGCCTGTCTCACATATTAAAAAACTACATCAGAATTTTATATATCAGTAGTTAGCCATGTTTTGCTAGAGAAAAAAATTAACATACTTGAAATATACTGTAGTTCATCACTATATCTAGTCACTAGTACAATAACAGATAACCTATTAAAAACATAAAAAAATGATAAATGTGACTCTCAACTAAAAATACAATCAAAGTTAACATTGTTACACGCACAAACCACATTAATCAAAGCATGAAAAGCACTTTTTAAATAGGCATTCAAAAGCATTTATCTGAGCCATTATAGTGAAAAGTGAAGTTTTATGTTCTTCACTAGCTTTAATAGTTCTCAAAGGAAAGCTAACTGATAATATGCTTACTTTCTGTCTATTCAAAGAGCTCAGCAGGGGGAGTACAGAGCCCACTGCAAAAATTCAGAAGTGATCTTTATAAGAATGACTTTTAAGAATGACTAAAAATGAATGATGATATGCACAGAAGTTATTACTGAAATTCTAACTCCACCAGAAGAAAACCTGTTTGAAAAAAATGGACAAACAAGAAAACAAATGCTTCTTCACTTTACTTATAATTTATTGATGTAATCTGGAAAGCTAATTTTCAACCCTTGTAAAAGCACAGCAACATATCAAATAAATGACTCCTAAAACTATTGGCTAAAAGTCACTGATGTTCTCCAGAACATATCCCCATAATCAAAAGTGTTACTTTTGCAAAATGGTAAAGAATCTTTTAATGACAAAGCCACTACTTATATTATAGTCTAAAAGTACTCACGTGTTTTGAAATTTTTGGCCACTTAAATTAGTTTAATTTTCTAGGCCTCTTTCTGCCGACATACAAGAGTATAATTTCTTTGGATTTTAAGTGGTTTTGGCGTAAAACAAGCTATAATTAAACTGCCATACTATATTAATATTTTAAGCACAATCCACAGAAGAAACAGAAGCTACACATTTTTCTGCAGTAATTAGAACAACGGAATTGTAGGCAATAATGGGAAGTGTTGTATAAATAAATGTCATGTCTCTTACCATGAAGAATAAATAAAGAGAAGAAATACAGAATAGACAGAGTACTAAGCAGTTGCTTCCATCATATTAATGGAACCTTATTCTGTTCTCCTTAAATCTTCCCAACGTTTTTCATGTAACCAAGCACTGCTGAATCTGGAAAGGTGGAAAAGGAAGTTGACCATGAGAGGATCTCCAGATTAGAGTTTCTCTCTAATTCACGTTTACTTTGTAAATATGTCATGAGCTTCATTTTTGCTGTATTTTACGGATTTCAATATTAGATATAACCAATATTAGCTATAACTGTCACAAACCTACTGCAAACCTACTTCAGCATTCAATTGAGCTTTTTTCATTATCATTTAATTTGACAACCCCAATGGGCTAAGTACTATACAGACATCAAATAGAAAGATGACCCCTTAATTTTATGAATTTATAAACAGGAGACAACAAATGGACACATCCAGATGGCAGAGCATGGAAAAACAAGATAGTATTTTTCAGTATCATAGACTGTGGTCTCAATAAACCAGCAGCTTTACTTTTGTCATGTTTTTGGAAAGCAGCATTGGAGAATTCTGAATAGGACACTAGAGAAAAATAATCTTCTGGGGAATTCTTCCAGAGTGTTAAAGATAACATGAGAGAAACAACACCAGTGATGTTCTTCATAACTTAGGCAGCAAAGGCTGCCAATGCAGATTGACCAGCGGTAGGTATCAATGTCTGACTGCAATCTGAGCAACAGCACACAGCTTACAGATTACAGCACTCTATCATGAAAGGAAAGACAAATAGTTTGTGTTGGATGTGATTAAAAAAAATGGAGAGGCAACAGTAACACAGAATTGTTGTACTTTTGCACTGCTATCGCTACAAGACAACATTCTTGTGAACTTAGAAACACTATTATGTAAGGCAAGACATAAGATGGCAGAAATTTTAACTGTATGGGTATGTACGTTAGAAATATCATGCAGAAAGAATGTAAAAACCTATAAAGTTAGCCTGGATGTGAAGACCGAGAGAGGAATGAGAATCAAAGGTGATGCTTGGGCAATAGATCTGGAACTGGGTAATATGGTAAAAGTAGTTAAGAAAGGAGGGAAATACTGTGAGCTCTGCTAGCAGCAGATATCTATCAAGACAAGTAAGAAAAACACTTCAGTTTGGAGAGAAGATCTTACTAAAGGATTAAACTCAGAGACACTACCACCACCAACAAAAGGTATTTATACTCAAGAACAGATTCAATCAACAGATTGATTACCTAGTAACAATGTTTCTGTATCAACAACTTTTACAGCATATACTGTAAGCTATACTACTTTTTTATTTAAACTTGTTATTATCTTACTCCCATCAATAAGCACAAATAGGTATAACTATTTGGAATGAAAAAGCCTAGATGGAATCAAGAATACACTCTTCACTGTCAGAGTAAAAAATAAAAAGAAAAAAAGAACCAAAAAACCTGGATGTGATCCTGATTCTGCATTCTCTAAAGAGAATCTTTGAGAACATCTTCAGTAAGGAGACAGGTATTTCTGAGGTATCCCAAGCAACAATTAAGTGTGCTGAAGCTCTTTTTCCACTTTCCTGGCAGTGCCTAACATCTGCCTTCTGATGGCAAGGAGTGAATAACTTCCCTTTTTGCACGCAGCTTTTGCTTTCCATACTAAACTCCTCTCATTATCTTCATCCAGGAGTCTTGCCTTCCTTTTATTTCCTCCTAGTCTCGCAAGAAGAGAGTGAGCAAGTAGCTGTGCAAGTGTTAGGCTGTTGGTTGGAGCCAACCCACCACAACTTTCAGAAACATTTACCCTGACTATCTAATATTTGAAAGAGTCTGTATTTGAATGAAGCAATCCTTACCTATTTTGCAGCCAATTTATTTCTCTAGTGTGGCAGAAAAGTAGATGGTATATACAAACTAAAACTTTATGACAAAATTTTGTTTGTGACAAATTATTTCACAACTGAGTTCAAATTACAAATATCTTGAATAATTAGAAGTAATACAGAAATAAAATTGCATTAATTTAACACTGGCAACATCTCAAAAACTATTCTTATAGTAAAAAAAAAAAGTATCAGTAACTGTAAGATTATCAATGTGATGTGGAGAAAAGCAAAGCAAATTTTCATAAGCCACACATAAGTTCTCAACTTGCAAGATAATCAGGCAAACAGACATATAAGTCATTGTAGTTAGCTTACAATCAGTATGTGTCTAGTTCTGAAAGACCTTTGAAAGACAAAGATATAGAGAAATTGTTGTACTAGGAGAAAAAAAAAATAAATTCAGACTTCTGGATCTTTCCATGTTAGTAAATGATTCACAGATTTCCACAGAATAAAAATCAAGGTAAAAACCAACACATGATTGCAAATCATGAGCACATGATTTCATTGTACTCATTATAAGTGTCAACGTAGAAAATGAAACCGAAATACTGCAGAAAGTGAAAGTATGCCCTCATGGAAAAAATATTAAATCCATACACAAAAAAAATTGGAAAGACTCTCAATAAACTGATCAAGGGCTGATTGATAATTGATCAAATATTTCCCAGAATTCTGACTCAAAAGAACAAATTAAAATAGACTTCTCAATACAGATAATTAGAAATAAAATTTCAAATAATGAAGAAAAGACAGACAACAAAGAAATCCGTGTGCAAGATGCAACTGAGATGTGTAATATACCTTGCCATTTTAACTAGGAGAACTTGCAACCCCTTCCTCCTTCTCTTACCCTTCAAATGAACAGTTACGTACATCAAACTAATTAAGAGAATATATATAGTCCATGAGTTAGAGCAAAGATATTCACCCATTGAACTCACAAGAAACCCCTTTCAAAAGAGCAAAAATTTAAGATTATTTCTTACAAAATCCTGGATATTAGGAAAAGCAAATTATTTCATTCTCAAAGAGTCAGTGGATTAAAATGAAAAATTTCAAGTGAATAAAAAATATTTCTATCGGAGTAAAGAAATAAATACAGAAATGGTTATATAAATAATAGACTTTCTTACCAGAATACATTTCACTGTGTGAATTGCACTAGGGTCCTTGTTGTTGGCTGCCCAGTGAAGTGGAATTTTTCCTTCAATATCAGGGATTCCAATATTTGAATCATGTTTTATGAGAAGTTTCACATGCTCCGGGTTATTGTAGTAGGCACTCCAATGCAATGCAGTTTGCTGGAACACAATATTCAAAAGTTTTACAAACATGTTGAAAAATTAATATAAGATGAAAATTAAAGTTGGTTAGAACCTGAAATACGATTTAAGTATATTTTCACAGAATAAAAGAGATCCCATAGTCCAACTCTGCTGGTCAAAGCAGGGTCAACTAGAAGAGGTTGATCAGAACACTGTTCAGTCAGATTTTTAGCTATCTCCATAGACAGAGACTCCACAACCTCTCTGGGCAACTTGCTCCAGTGTTTGACCTCCCTCACAGTTTAAACCTCACAGAAGGTTTAAACCTTCTCAGGTTTAAACAGAATTTATTATATTTCAATTTGTGCCCATTGCCTCTTGTCTGTTCACTGGAGACCATTCAGAAGAGTCTGGCTCCATCTGCTTTACTGCCTCTCCTCAGGCACTACACATAAATCACATAAATCACCCCTAAACAATCTCTTCTTTAGGCTAAACATTCGCAGGTTTCTCAGACTCATCTTGGTGTCAGATGCTCCAATCTGTTAACCATCCTTGTGGGTCTCACTCCAGTATGCCTATGCCCTTACTGTACTGGAGAACCCAGAAGTAAAGAGTATTCTGTTTGTGGTGCCACCAGTGCTGAGAAGACAGGAGGGACCACAGGTAAAACCAACTTTAAGCAATGGGTAAATGAGCAATCTTTTGTTACATTTCAATAAAGAGGACTGACAGAAAATGGAGCACATGTACCTAGGGTGGGTGACAACTGCAAATAATCAGAAAACAGGTTTTAAACAAAACTGAACAAGAGGCCCATCTACCTAAGTAGGAATAGATACTCACTTTGCTACTGAGGTCTGAATCAGGTCTAAGCTACATCATCTTACATGAGACCCACACTAAGTAACCCTTATGCTTGGAATATAAGTATTTCTGGTAGAAGATTAACTGCTTTGTATGAGGATTTCTTGAACTATGGCAGGAGAATATTGTCCATGCTACTTAGCCAGCCAAAAGAGCAATGCCATCAGGCGCAGTATTTTCAGACCTGGAGAAAATATATGAGCTTGGTATTAAGCAATCATGTCCAAGTTAGAATGCTCATCTGAAGCAGGACTCGGCACAAGAGCTGCACTACACAACAACGGCAGCGATTAGTTCAGTCCCTCTTAAATTTTGAAATCTCTTTGAATAAGCCAAATTGATGGAGAAGCATATAAAAAGATTACTCTCCACTAGAGGAAGATGGCACTGAATACTGACACTGGACTTGGACCCATCTCGAGCAAAGGTTTCAACTTTCTGCACTGTCCTTGATTACTCAGAATTCTGAGGCTGAATATTATTGAATCTAATGCTCACCAACACATGGCAGTCCAATAAAACATCAAAAGGCAATCCATGCTCCTACTGCCAATTCCTGACTGTCAGTGGCTTTTTACGGGCACTACTGATGTTCATAATCACATAAGCAAACCAATGTGTGGGGTTTTTTTTTAAACAGTAAAACATTGGTATATTAACAAGTATTTTATTTATCAGACATATCAATCTCAACTGCCAAGTAGCAGAGGGTTATAAGATACAAAATGTATTTTATTTCCGACCTCACTTCCCCCGTCACCCATGCAAAATATTACATGGCACTTTGATTTGAAAATGGAGAGAAATAACTGCTGCCGGACACCTGTGTATAAACCTATGATACTCTGAATTAGCATCCAGGAACAGTGAGACAGAATGTATGAGATCACTATCATATCTTTAACGTCTCTGTAAAGGAGGAAGGCAAAAAGGAGCCTATTTTTGTGGGTTTTGCTTTAAGCTGTTAATTTAGTACCATAGTAACACAATATGACAGCATAACCTTTTTGTCTACTTAGTAGTTCACTGAAAAAGAGCTCATTCTAAGACATTAACTGGAGGTGCTGCAAGGAAAGGTCTGATAACTCACACCCCATACAACGACATACAGCCTAGCACCATAAAGCATGTTCAAACCATCACAGCCTGTCAGGATTTGAACTGAAAAAATTTCCAGCAGTAGAAATTTGTAGTAAGTTAACATGTTATTTCTTAAGTGGAGCTGACCAGTATCCCTAGAAACTGACAGTTGCAAAGAAAGCAAAACCTTTTGACTAGCAGGAGGCCAATGTAGCCTTGGTTTACTGCCTTCTGTCACCTACAACTTGCTTTTCAGTCAGTTGCCTGCATGGAAGTAGATGTAAAAAAATAGTTGTTCTCCCTCATGGTCAGGAATTATATTTGACAATCTTGATGCGCATAGTTCAAATCCCTGCGGTAAGTGAAACGAGTAAGCCATGTGCCCATCAGGGTCAAACTTGTTGGACTCTGTCCCTGAGACAGCCTTTCATCGACCTGAATTCCATCTTTGCTACTGTGACTACTCATGACACAAACTGGAATAAAAGTGCTCTACATTTTGTGGGAAATCTGGCAATGCTTTAATACTGCCTTGGAAATCTGCTGAACAACAGGCAACGTTCCTAAAACATTTTGGACGGTTTCCATATACCTTTGTTAATTAATTAACATGGTCAGGAAGTCAGCATGACCTCTCCAGAATGACTGCTGTAATTATAGCCTGGGTTTCCATGATACATGTTAGAATATCCTGGAAGGCAAATAGTTGATTGCTAGGGTGGTTCAAATCCATTGTCCGGAGGGGAGAGAAGATGAATTTGTTGAAAACCAGGCTTGCAGCTGTCTTATCCTGCTTCCTGGATGATAAAATCAGATAAGGATTTCAGAGTTTAAGCAGTTCCATCACTAGAAAGTCCAGTCCCTTTCTGTTACTACGTCCTCTTGTGGTAGAATGAAAACCTACTACATGAGGTATGGAATGATGATTTCCACTAAGACCAGCTTTGCCAAGCTGGTATGTTGGTTATCAACTGATCCAAATACACTTGATCAGGGTACTTACATTTGAATCAGTGGTAGATTAGTGCCAGGTGGGGAGAGTTGTTGCACCAGTTCCAAGATCCCTTACAAATTGTAGGAAAGAGACTTTCCCTGCTCAATGCTTAAAAAGCCTCCATTATCAGTAACAGTTCCAGTTGTATTCAATACCATGCCTGCCTTACCAATGGTAGTTACATAATTGTTTTTTGGTCTTCCTTTTGCTATCTACATTCACAGTGTCTCACTTGCTGTTACTATATTCTTGGAGAAAAAAAATGGCTTAGGGAACATTCATATCTCTGGGTTCTTCGAAAGAAGTGTCTTTCAGATTTCAGGATACGCAAACTGCTTGAGCACATGAAATTTGCTCCCAGATTAGCAGGTCTGCACTAATTACTAACAATCTGTCTACTAATGGCAATGTGGTCATCTTCCAAACAGAACACACATCAAGCATGCCAATAAGAGGGATGAATCTGTTTTGTTCAAAACATATACAGAAACACAAGAAATCCTTTACGTAGGATGTCTGTCAGGACTGTGTGAAAGTCCTATGCCCCTTCATTAAAAAATTCTCCAATTTTACTTACAGAGATGCAGAAAAAAGGACAGTCGACCAGACAGATACAGTCTATGGATATTTTTAGCCTTGAACCATCTTTGTGGATGGAATTGAAGGAATGGAAGTGAAGGAGTAAAGTTGAGCCAGGTAAAAAAGGGGTGCGGTATGGTTTGAAGGGTTTATTCAAATTTTTGTCTCTGTTTCTCACTGTCCAGATTTATTTAAATTGGCAACAAATGAAATTCATTTCCTTTAGGTCTAGTCTGTTTTGCCCATGACAGTAACTGGTGAGCAATCTTCCTGTCTTTATTTCAACCCGTGAGCTTTTTTCAGCCTATTTTCTCCATCTGTCCCTTTGAGGAAGGGGAGTGAGAGAGTGGCTGGGTGGGCATTTGGCTGCTTGCCAAAGCCAACGCACCACACATGTATAAAAGGTAGCAGCTATGGGCAGCCGTGTCATTTTAGTGGCTCCAGTGCAGGGCCAAACCAATTACCTGATATTCGGAAGGATGTCTGCCAACAGCAGAAGGGTTTTTGCACAGTTTGCTAGTGACTTTCATTAAATGATTCTAAATGCAGGGTTTTTTCCAAGGAAGAAAAACAAGACAAGCACATACTATCCAGATTCTAAGAAGGATCACAATGTTAAAGACAGACTTTGAGCTTAAAACCAGTGGTTTATGAATCCTCTATTATTCTATGTACCCTCAATAAGAATGCCAATGAACTCAGTGCAATGAACTTTGACGTTATTATCATCAGGAAAATATCAATATTTCTAAAGGTGATCATTATAACACCATGTTGTGGTTTGGGCCAGACTGGCCACTGAAACGAATGACAGATGCTCTCCCCCACTTCTCCCACTGCTCTGTCAGCCACCATTTTGAAGACTCAGAAAGAATTATTTATGAATGAAATATTTTTTCACACACAACTGTTTGATGTAACACCAATTTCTAAAGCTGCTACAAGTGTTGCTTTAAATAAGCAGTAATTTTACCTTGTTCCTATCTTGGGTATCCACTTCTCCAGGTGCCATATGCTTTAGCAACAAAGCTAAACATTTTGGGCTTTTGTGACGCGTAGTTAAATGTAATGGTGTCATATCTTCTAAGTCCTTCTGCATCCAGTTCCCTCTACGAGCCAGTAAAAGTTTCATGAAGCGGTAATTTCCCTGGGTAAGGAAAAATAGCAGAAATTTATTCCAGTTCATCAAACCAAATGATGATACTGTTTAGATATATCTACTGTTGTATTACAGTGCCTAAAAACCTGCACAAAACCAGCACTAAGCTTTGGAAACATCTAATGAAGGTTTTTTCTTAAAAAATATTAACTCTTGATTTTTAAGGCTGTTTCACAACTTGGTATTAGATACATATCTTCCATTAGCGGAGTGTGCAAGACAGGGTTCAGTAATACCAAAAATTCTGCAATATTGTCAGAGTTTCTTGATAGTTTAACCTCAATAAACATCATGTAAAAACTGATATAAGACCACTACGTGATGGTTTCAGCAAGGCAGACAGTTACAAGATGAGGAATAAAACTAAACATGAAGAAAGGTTACAACTTCCAAAGTGAAAGTAAGAAAAATAATGGAATGATTCAGAAAGATAAAATATACTCGTATGAATGAGTAACAAATACACGGAAAAGCGATTGTTTCTTACACTTTTAAATTGGGAACTGTATATGAGTTTTGATCTATGGTATTCATGATAAATGGATGGGACAGCTAGCTTTGTAACAAATTTAAAATACTTAACGCTTTGGACTTACTAGGTTTTCAAAGGAAATAATGTAGAAATAATGCTCCTGTGACTAATAACTGAGAGTTGATCCCAAAGAAAACAATCTGGTTTTATTTCACAAATCACTGAAGAAACCAGTCAAAAATTAGTCATGGAATCATGAAGAAGCTGTAGTGATTTAAGGTATAGCCAGCCTTGACTTGCTACTACCCCTTGCTTGGAGGTTATTTTCCATATAACAGAGCTGCTACATACAACATTTTGATGTTTCCCCTTCACTTCAATACAAAGTCTATTGGGTTTTTCAAACCACCTTCAGCAGTTAAGTTTCAGTCAAGGACCAGTAAGAGCTGGAGCAATAACTCATTAAGGCGAAACATCTGGATCTAACTTGTGTGATCACATTTTAAACACCCCTATTCTTTCCCCACTCTTTTAACCTCTCCTACAGTGAAAAGAGCGTGCTGTCTCCCAATTTTGCTCACTGCCTCCCAATGTTTCCCAAAATATCAGTTTTTGCCAATTTCACATATTGACAGTTGAAGTAAAAGTATCAATTACCCATAAATATAATGAAATAGAAAGTTCAGAAGAGAAGAGATTTGTACTAATTTCCCCCACTCAAGAAAAAGCTTCAGCATTTGATGAAGCTTTGTTAGACAATATGCACAGGAAAGGTGACACTCACATCAACAGAAGTCATGTCTTTGGATTCTTCTGCCTATGGAACTACCTGCAAATTAACATATATCAGTCTGCTACAACTCTGTTATAAATCCTGTATGTTAACTTAGTCCCTTTAGGCTGTCTTTGGAAAAACAATTTAAAAAACGGTAGTCATGTAGAGAAATGCAAGCAGCGCTAATGAACAGAGACACTTCTGTATATCATAAGACTCAGAATTGTGAATCACTGTCAGCAGAATGGTAGGGTGGAGGTGGGCCAAAGGATTCCAGAGGCCCCCACAATATCCAGTGCCAGGGCATAAAAATATTCCAGTTTCCTGGAAGCCATAAACATTGGAAGGGCAGATTTTACATATGTTACTGTTCTGCTTTTTGTCTAATAAAAATGGAAGAGTTGAGCTTTATGTGGGCAGAATTAATTTCACCAAGTACGCCTAAAACAAATGAATGTGATTTTTTTTTTTCCTGCTATACTATTTTATTTTAAAATACAAAACAGGGAAAGCAAGTAATGAATGAGCTCAGATGAAATAACCTCTTCCTGCTTCTACAGTTCATTGTCATTGGTCCTTGCTTCATGGTCATTGGTCCTTGCTCTTTACTGAAAGTCTACAAGAAAAGTCTGCCAAAAACCTTACCACAAACCTGCCTGAAAATGCAAACTTCTCTTGCCAGAGACAACACGGCTACTGTACTCTTCAACAGCATTCACAGCAAGTAGTGACTGGCTAATTCTCTTTCTTCTGCCAGGTGTCAGGGCAAGTATAACCTTAGGATTTTGTCCCTTTAACACACAGACACGCATCAGGGCATACACTGAAGTACAGAGGCAGAATAGCATAATGTCTGCACAGCTACTAATCCATGTAGAACACACTCAAAATGAATTAATGATAAATTTGGGAATGAGTTAGGGATGAGAAAACTCCTCATTATTGCCATTATATTTTACAGGTAAATATAAGAATAATTTGCAAAATTCATTAAAAAAGAAAAAACTAGCAAAAAACCACAGTGTATCATGATGTGGTTGGGAATTAGACTGGGGGAAGACAACATTAAATAACTTGAGAGAATATTAGTCTTGGAAGAAATATAGCTGCTTTTCTCCATCACAGAGGATAATGCATTTGGTTTGTTTTCAGTATTTCCTGGCTCAATGTGCATGCATACACATGAAAGAAAAAAAAATTGATTTTCTCTTGTTGATGGATACTTATTGGGAGATTTACAAGTATATTGTGTTTTTTGAATGAATTCAGCTGAAGAGTAAAAGTTAAAATAATACATAAAACTAAGGAAACATGCATTTTTATTATTAGTGTTTACTAATTAGTGTTTCCCTATACTGTATTTTTTTTTTGCTGTTACAGTTTTCCACCAGTTACTACTATATTATTCTGTTGCATGCTTAACGACCAACAAATCCCTCTCCTTAAGATATGAATCTGTAATAAACGCCCACATTCTGAAATACAAAAGATTCTGGTTTTTCCCAATTACTTTAGAGTTTTTTAAAACACCACCACAGAAAACACCAGTACTTACATTACTACTTTGTAATGCCCATTCATGCTCTTACTTCTGACTGTTTTTCTTTTTTTTAGTAATACCAGTAATGTTGCTGCGTTCCTTTCACTTGCCAGAAAATAATACCATCCCTATTAACAGCAAAGGAAAAATTCCCCACCTTCAGTTGTTTACTGCTTAACTAATGTATCGACATGTCTTGAAGGCAGATTTAATTTAGATCTTACTAGGCAGAGGGGGAAAAGGTCTGCTTAATCTGAAGAGCAGTTACTAGCTGAATTATTTTTTATAAAATTCTTGTGTATAACAAGTCTTCAAGCTTTCTAGATTCCATTCATAGAAAATGCACTTGATTGGCCTAAAGATTCCTGCGCAGCATGAAGCACTTTGGGTCATTCCGTGGTCTCTTAACATTGATAGTGTTTCTAAAATGATTCTGTTACACTGTGAAAACATTATGAGCAGAAAGGATTAAATACTGGTATGCAAAACTCAGCTTCTGGTAGCCAAAATTTACTATTCCAATGCTGATTCTTAAAATTCTTTTATATTCTATTAAAACTATTTTTAGCCAAAAGACTCAACTCTGCGTGCAAACTACAGCATGGTTTCAGAGAACAGCTGGCAACTAGCTTCAGCATAATCAGAAGAAATACTTCTGCTATTTCAAAATTTCAGCCACTGCAATGGAGTATAACACATTTTTGGTAAACAGATAGTTTAATAAACAATCATTGCCCTGACATCAAGTAATGACTTTGAAGAAAGTTCTGGACCCCAAGCTTAACTGCTGAGCAGTCAGAAAACCTTTCTTTTCCTGAATGTTTCAATAGACAAAAGAGCGATGGGAGAAACACCTTAGTTGGAATCGGTGTATTTGTAATCAGATAATTCAGATTATCCCTGAAATTGAAAAATTATCCCCAAAATTGCAAATTCATTCAGAAAAAAAACCCAACTGTCTAGAATTTTCTATATGACTCTATTGCCAGGAACAGGTTCCAGCAGAAAATTGCCAGTAAACTCTTTTCTACCTACTTTCCCAGGCCTACAAGGCAATGTGTTTATTTCTTCATCCATCCATTCTTTATCCTTTCCCTGGATCACTGGCAGTCCTCTTCTTCCCTAGCAAACTAAAGGAGAACAGGAGTTCTAGTATGTGACTGAACCTAACATGGGCATACGGGTATAGGGAAAGAGAGGGATTCACACATCACTGCTCTAACATCTAAAGCCCTTCTGGGCCAGGTTTCAGCCTTCCCCCAGACAAACAGGCAGACCCAGGTTCCTACTGGTGCATTGTCCAAAACAGTTCAATTGTACTGCAACACTTAGAGCAATCATATTTTCATATTACTGTTGGAAAGGTTTAAATAATGTCACCCACCTCTACTAGCTGGCTCTCTGGTAACAGGTAGCACAACAGACCTACCAACCTAATATAGAAAACACTACCATAAAAACACAGCTGTGCAAATATTCCAGCACCCAAAATGAAATAGGTTTTGGCAGACATCTTTGTTCCCCACATGACATCTAGCAGTATGAGAAAGATTCAGAGTTGTTAATGGATTTTTTTTTTACTTTACCTTTTCAATACATGCAGATAATTTAGTCCATTCCAAGACACATAGTTATAGCCTGAATCTTAGACCAACACAGAGCTAACAACAAATTGCTGTAGTCAATCCTGTTTCTTGGGAAAGGTTTTATTCTCCATGTAAGCAAAATTCTTCCAGAGAATTCTTAGCACACACAAGTGTTAACCTCCTTACAGGTGACAGAATATTCTCCCCTCAACTGAGAGATATCATGCATGTTCCCTCTGAGACCCAGACAGCTTAACTTGCCAGCAGAGAGGTCACGTACAGTGCTCTGCTATGCTTGGTAGAAGCCTGGCAATGCCAGCAGTGGCAGTTGGGATCACTGCTCAGCTATCAGGAGATATAAGAACAACAACTGCAATTAATGCTTACTAGGAACATCTTACTTCCTCTCCTCTTAGCTGGCTAAAATCTGATGCTTTTCTGATTCAGAATTGACAAGAAACTGAGTACAATTCCTGTAAAACATAGAACATTTTCTTTCTGTGAACTGAAAGACAGTCTGTAACAGCAACAGGGACATTTAGAGTAACGTCATATAAAATACATAAATGTAAAAACCTGGATTACTGACTGTTGTAATGTAAAATAAAACACCATCTGAAATGGAGAAGTTATCTTAATACCAGGTGTGCATATATTGAAACTAAGTTTTATCACAGATGTCTCCTGGACAGTCATTAAGTAGATAAGGGTCTAAAGACTTTTTCAAACTACAGGTAACACCAAAAGACAGTAGACAAGTACGATTATTAGTAGAAGAGACCCAACCCTATTAATCTGTTAATATTCTTTCTCCTTATATTATTTCCATTTTATATGGCTAAAGCCTCAGTAAATCAATATCCCTCTCCTGGACCAGATGTGGTTCTACAAGAAATGGGAAGGATAAAGGGAAGGGGGAAATAGAACTATTTCATCTAAATCCTAAATGAAGGACAGCATATCGGTGTCACTGTAGACTAGATTGCCATTTATTACGCACCAACAATCAGGTAGTCTTTGCAGAACCCCAAATTAAATTATCCAATTCATAATTCTGAATGATGCTTAAGTATTTTGCATAGCACACTTTTAAGTATTTCAGAGACATACAAGCTTGCTTTAAAGAGTTCACCTGGCTTCTAGAAACATTCTGTTGATGCGCATCAGAGCTCTGTGAAAATTTATTTCCCTTCTTATCCCACTACTTCTTGATGAGCTAACTTGGTCGTTATATCACCTATGCTTCTCTGCTCTGACTAACCACTTCTCCTACCCTGTACTGTGGATATACCTCTGAGGTTGCACTTTTCATCTTTTGATTTTAAAAACATACTACATAGGTAGATAAATATAACACCATTTTATAGAGGGAGAAACTGAGCTGTACAAGATAAGGCTCAGTCAGAGGAAAATGTGCACCTCTCCAAGCATCAAAGGCACATCCATAGACAGGCTATCATCAACCTGTCATCAGTGGGTTAAGAGGGGCCAATACATACTGAAAAATTGCTTATTTCCCCATTCATTGCTGAGACCACATTTTCAAGAAGCATAGCAATTCTAATCCACGTGAAATATTTAACATGACTTGAAAGACTGATTTGTAATAATTTATAATGTAGCACACATGAGCTGAGTAGTGACTGTTACAGCACAGCCACACTTGGTTTTTGGAATACCTACAATAGGCTTGTGAAGATTTATTTGACTGTAAGGGTTGCTACAGAACTAGCAAAAAGGCAGCCCAGCATCTCTATATAACCTCCTGGTAAACACGGCAGGGGTCATTAAAAAGAATGCCAAGCTGTTAAACCGTGAAGATGCTACTTTGGCTCCAATTCAAAATTACATACCTGCTTTCCCAGTACTGGGAACAGACAGACCAAAAGAACATAAAACCATTTAAAAGTGATCCTTACAAAGGAGGTGGTTTTTAAGGGCTCTTCATTGCCAATGGTCATAGGCATTGAAGATGCAGTCAGGGCATATACTTCCAGCAGAATAGAAAGCCTTAGAAATATTTACTGATAAATCACAAATTAGAACTGAAGGTTAAAATTGACCCTCTTAGGTTACTAACCCCCTTAGGTTACTAAATCCAATCCTCCAGCACCAAAGGATATCAAATCCTTTTCAAAAAATTCCTAGAGATTTCTTTTAAGTGGAATTACGGTGTTTTGGATTCCGCCCCCCACCCCATTACTCTCAGTTTTGGGCTGGGTTTTTTAAGGTTTTGTGTGTTGTTTTTTTAAGACACCTCCACACACACTTCACTCTTTCTACCCATTAGAGTGCAGGTTTTAAAACCTAAACAAGCATAGGTCTTTTTGTCTCAATAACAAAGGAAGAACCTTACATTCACTCCAAAATACTGTCAGCTCTCTGCACTCATTCTAGCTTGAACTCATTTGTTTTAAACACAAGCAAGCAGAGATTACAGAGCATACCAGAAGAGGTCCCACTGAATACCTTACTGAATGACAATGACACTTGTCTATTGGTAGTGCAAATATCTTATCATACGCTAAAAACTGCATTTCTCTCATCAATTAAGTACATTCTCCAATCAATTAGCACATTGATGTCCTTCTCAGTCATTTTCAAATAATAAATTCATAATACATAGTATAAATTTATCTGCCCCCTCGACTTGCCTTTTGGAGTATTGTGTTTTCAAACACTTCAACAACTTTCAGTATTCTTGTACTTCTGGTATCCCAGACACTCCACTTCTGTCTTTGACTCAACAGTAACGCCTAGTCTTGTGTCACTCTGAAGCATCCTTAGCATCACAAGCAGTACTTTTTCTAAGTCTGTTAATCAAAAATATTGACTAATACTGGATTCAAGTGCAACTATTCAGGAATTCCAATACACTCCTGATCTTACAGTTAATATTTCAACTGTATATGCTTTCCGCTCATTATCAAATTCTTTACCATACCCTTACGTTTTGTGTCCTAATTTCCCATTTAAGTACTGCAATTTTCCATCTAGCACTACAGTAAATATTTTCATGCAGGCCTAAAAAGGCAATCTATTGATTTTTTTTCTAGAAAATCACCTAGCAAAATATCTAGTTAGTCTTGAAGAACCTACTGCTGACACTGTGGTGCCCATTTAACCCTATTTTCTATTTATGTTTACATATTATTCACCCAAGGGTACTCAAGGAGCTGGCGGGAGAGCTCACCAAGCCTCTCTCCATTATCTACCAACAATCCTCGTCAACAGGAGAGGTACCAGATGACTGGAGGGTGGCCAACGTGATGCCCATCTACAAGAAGGGCCGGAAGGAGGATCCAGGAAACGACAGGCCTGTCAGTCTGACCTCGGTACCAGGAAAGATCATGGAGAGGATCATCTTGAGTGAGCTCTCACGGCAAGTGCAGGGCAGCCGAGGGATCAGGGCCAGCCAGCATGGGTTTATGAAAGGGAGGTCCTGCTTAACCAACTTGATCTCTTTCTATGACCATGTGACCCGCCTTCTCGATGCGGGGAAGGCTGTAGACATTGTCTACCTGGACTTTGGTAAGGCCTTTGACACCGTCCACCACAGCGTTCTCCTGGAGAAGCTGGCGAATCATGGCATAGACAAGTGTACTCTTCACTGGGTAAAAAACTGGCTGGATGGCCGTGCCCAGAGAGTTGTAATTAATGGGGTGAAATCCAGTTGGCGGCCGGTCACCAGTGGTGTCCCTCAGGGCTCAGTTTTGGGGCCAGTCTTGTTTAATATCGTTATTGATGATCTAAATAAGGGGATTGAGTGCACCCTCAGTAAGTTTGCAGATGACACCAAACTAGGTGGGAGTGTTGATCTGCTTGAGGGTCGGCAGGCTCTACAGAGGGATCTGGACAAGCTGGATCCGTGGGTCAAGGCCAATGGGATGAGGTTTAATAAGGCCAAGTGCCGGGTCCTGCATTTTGGTCACAACAACCCCAGGCAACGCTACAGGCTTGGGGAAGAGTGGCTGGAAAGCTGCCCAGCAGAAAAGGACCTGGGGGTGTTGGTGGACAGCCAGCTTAACATGAGCCAGCAGTGTGCCCAGGTGGCCAAGAAGGCCAACGGCATCCTGGCCTGTATCAGGAATAGCGTGGCCAGCAGGAGTAGGGAAGTGATGGTGCCTCTGTACTCGGCACTGGTGAGGCCTCACCTCGAGTACTGTGTTCAGTTCTGGGCCCCTCACTACAGGAAGGACATTGAGTTGCTGCAGCGTGTCCAGAGGAGAGCCACCAAGCTGGTGAGGGGTCTAGAGAACAAGTCATATGAGGAGAGGCTGAGGGAACTGGGCATGTTTAGTTTGGAGAAGAGGAGGCTGGGGGGGACCTCACTGCCCTCTACAACTACCTGAAAGGAGGTTGTAGAGAGGTGGGTGTTGGCCTCTTCTCCCAAGGGAATAATGACAGGACCAGAGGAAATGGTCTGAAGTTGCGGCAGGGGAGGTTTAGATTAGATATTAGGAAGAATTACTTTACTGAGAGAGTGGTCAGGCACTGGAACAGCCTGCCCAGGGAGGTGGTGGAGTCGCCATCCCTGGAGGTATTTAAGAAATGTGTAGACATGGCACTTCAGGGCAGGATCTAATGCCCAAGACTGTTGGTTTGCATCTGTTTGTGGGTGGGGTGGTGTGGGGTTGTGGGTGTTTGGTTTGGTTTGGTTTTGGTGTTGTGGTTTTTTTGGTTTTGTGTTGGTTTGGGGTTTTTTTGGTTTGGTTTGGTTTTGTGTTGGTTTGGGGTTTTTTTGTTGGTTGGACTTGATGATCTCAAAGGTCCCTTCCAACCAAGAAGATTCTGTGATTCCGTGATTTATCCCTTGGAAGCTAATTTTAAATTCTTGCATGCTACTGAGGTCAAATAGGTTACTTCTTTTAGCTACTTTTCTTCCTTAAAACATTATTTACCAGCATTCAAAAATGTTATTGAATGCACCAAATTCTGCAATATTATGATTCCCAAAGAATGTTTCATTGATTAAAACTCTTCTGTGCTTTGTCCCTTGCTGTTTCTGTACTGTTAAGATAAGATTTATCAAAATCAGGCATTAACAGCATTAATCACATTAACCACAGCTCCTGACAGAGAGAATGGGCAGTAACTAAGCCTGGTCAGCCAGCGCACAGAAGGCTGCAGGCAAGTGGAAAAATAAAAATCCCCACAAAAGCAGAAGCGCGAAGGTCGACCTGTTTAAAGGGGTGCGTTTCAAAGACAACAGAGAAGGAGTGACAGTGCAGCAAGTCCACCATCCATGACAGTAGGGATTTTGGAGAGCTGATAATTATACATCCCACCATAGATTAATAATTTATTATCTTATTAAATTTTGATTTTTGAAATATATTCATTATTAATTAAGCAGCACTTACGCAAGACGTTTCAGCACAATTTTCTCAGTATACTTTTGTAAAAAGAGAGACTATTTAACAATCAGTAACTCCCCTTCAGAGGAGTAAATATATAATTCCGTTATTTTTACTCTTTCACAAGCAGAACACTACAAAATTACTATAGTTGAATTAATTGCAAAGGCAAAACAGGTCTACTTTTCTAATACTACACAATTGTAGCATCGGCAGTGATTACACTTTTTTTTTTGTCTTTAAATATTATTCATGTTTTAATTTCCCTTTTTAAATTCATAAATCATATTTAATGAAATGAAGCTGAGTATATAACCACAGCCTGAGAGCAGGAAAACAACTTGTATCATTGGTTATAACCTATATATTCACTCATGTACACTGCTCCTTTGGTTTAGACCCAGTCTGGGGGAGAAGAAGACCTGGAAAGGTGCAAGGAAATCAAGTGTCATACCAGGCCACTGATCTGCTTTTCCAAAGAAGCACATTTGGCCCCAAATATACTATTTCTTATTCTACGATAACAAAAACTTGAAATAGATTGCTGTGATTTTTTTAACAGTGAGATTAAATAATGAACTTAAACCCAGGAGTCCTTAAAAGTAATTAGGACTTACATGAAGTTTAATCATTGCTTATGTCTGAAATGCAAAATTACCTATAGTCCAGTAGTGACATAAAAGTTTCTAAAGTCAGTATAAATCTATACATTAGCAAATAACAAATTGTATTGTGCACTCAGATACTCACTGGGGTAAAATATGAACAACATGAAAGTAATTTAGATTTTACCTTAAAACTCAAGCAGAATATAGCTGCCACTTTGCACTACGTTAACACATTTTGCCAACAGGTTAGCACAGAAGTTGCTGTCACATGCTCTCAAGAAGCAGTGAAAGTCAGAAAACTTGAACTGCTTAATTGCTAGCTAAGCCTTTAAAATATAAACATATTTATGATCTTCCCCTTTTAAAGCAAAAATGGCAACTGAATTTAACCTGTTTATGGTTCACAGAGTAGAAATGGGTTTTTGACCTACTCAATGTTAGAGAAGATAATCTTGCTACAGACACAAACACACATACTCACTCTCTCTCTCTTTCCAGCAAGTGGGGGCTAAAGAGAAGATGCTTCACCCAACAGATCAACTTGGTCATAAATTTTCAAAACCTGAGAATTTTAATAACTTTGGAAAGAAAAGGGGCTGTGCACAAGCTTTCTTTAGAGATTGTTTCATCTATTAAGTATCCCTTTGAGAAGAAGCACATTCTCAGAAAATCATAAACAACTTAGCATGACAGGAAGCACATGAAGAACTTTCTGCCACCAACAGTTTTGCCAGTTTTAGTAGTGTTTCAGGGAACAAACTAAGCACTTATGAAAACAAAAGTTGTGACTATCATACTTCTAATTTCACATATATAGGAACAGAATACTGTTCTGAAAGCAAATTAAATCCATACATCAAAAGGAACATTTTGATATGCTTGTATTATCAGCTGTCAGAAATCTGACAAGAATTCTTCAGAAGAAAAGTTATTAAAATAGATCCTAGCAAGTAGATATATTAGTTAAATTGCAAGTAAGAATTATTTAGTTATAAATTAACAACACATTTTGAAAAATTATCTATACATGAAACAGTGGAACTTCCCGATTTCTAATACAATGAAACTGAATTAATATCGCCTGGTTACAACAGCTATAAGCCCTGTAAGAGCTACCCTTTAAACGTAGACGACTGCACTGTTCTTGCACTCCTTGAGTATTAATAATTTAACAGTTCCTGAAAAACATAAAAAAATCAGTATAGCTACTTAGAACCTCAATTTCTAGTTAAGAAGAGTAAACTCACCATCAAAATAGCAGGCTGCCTCTCTGGTTATCACACGCTATATTGCCATATAGGCTCAACACACAATATTCTTATTTGAGCAAAGAAGCTCATGACAAAGTTTATGTAAAATTTTGAATACGTTTAAATGTTAATACATTTTAATATATTTTAAATTTCTATTGCTATATCAAAATTACACATATTAGAATCACAAGACAAGCTCCCAATAACTTTTTTCCTCATCTTTGCCATAACAAATATGACTTTGATATGTAAACCATGAATAGGGAAGGAAACTGTATTTTCTCCACTTGGATTAACACTTGGATTAATCATTTTTCATTAAAACATAGCAGGTGTGAAAATATTGTTACTATTTAATAAAAGCACACCAAATGAGAAGGTGAATAAATCAAATTATTTCATAAATTTAAAGTTAGGTGACCTTATTGATCAATCTGATTGCAAAGTCCTACAGAACAAATACACTGAAGTGTTTCTATTAAATGTAACAGTTATAAGGACATTCTCAATCCTTTCAAATTCTCCCTTCAACCTTTTGGACATGCCCTTGGTACGCTGGGCAACAATTAAGACACTGAAGATAATAATTCTTAGCTCATTTTTTCTGCATACTGTCTACTCACCGTGGTAGTTTATACTAACTACATTATAAACAAAGTCAGCAGAGGTAGTAGAGAAACTACTCCTTCCTGTTCTCTGCACTCCCTAATCAGCTGGAGCTATGACAGTCAGAAGACTTGACTTCCAAGATGTTGCAGAGCAAATGGAAAGAACCAGTCCCTGAACAGACAGATAAAATATAATAATGTAAATTTTATTAATTATTTTTATTAATTATATAGCTCTGGAACAACTTCAGTCACAGCTGGATCAGTTTAATTAATTGAAGAAAACGTGAAATCAAGTGTTTAGGTAGTTTTAATTTGAGCAAAACTAAGCAGTTAACTCCTTGATTAAAATGTAACTGAAAAATAAAGGTAAGTAAAAGAAAATCTTTAGGATTACTGTTTTAGACATAACCCTTAACAGTCATCCACGGAATTACAGCTTTGAAAAAAAGATATCTGTAAGCTATTTAGTACCTTTGCATGAACAAGGAAGATGCCATGTCTTCTAACAAACCATTGTTGAATTTAAACATGTGATGCTTTGCTAATTCTTTCAAGTCAACCATGGCAAAAACATCACTGATTTTGACACTGGGTTTAATCTCACAAAGTACCCTTTTAGCAACTTTTGTTAGCAGCATCCTAGACTCAAAAGTAAAACACTCAACTGGAGAGAACCCCTCAGACAGCTGAATAGAAACCTTATTTACCAATTTCCAAGCTGAACATGTTCATCTGTCTGGCAAAGCATCTTAGGCAGTACATCAGCCAAGAACATTAGTGCAACTTGAGACCAGTTCTGACTATCAGACATTTTGACTGAAAGCAAGGCGGTTTCTGAACTTAGAGCACTTCTTCCTAAAGCCTCTTGCAAGATTGGCTTCAGTATCTTGGTTTCCATAGGAATAGACAGAACTATCAACTGGCACGCAGTCAAAGAATACAATAGAGAAGACAACTGACCGGTGCTGTAAAAGCCAAGGTAAAGCTGTTTCCCAGCATAAGTTGATGGAAAATAGGTGTTTGCATCTTAGAGCCTTTGACCTCATTTATCTGTGGTCTGTACGTGCTGTTCTTGTATAGTGTTCCTCTCAGCTCTTCAGCTCTAAATTTTATGGTCTACCTACAGAAATTAGTGGCTTTCATGCAAAAAACACTTCAAGGATGGAAAATGCAATTAGCATTCTCATTTCCAGTTGATCTCTCCTACTGTTACTGAACTTGTTTTCCTGTAGTGTTCTTTCAAAGTCATTCAGGCAGAAGTATCCACAACACAATCTCTGGGGATTCACGAGAAAACCCGAGACACATCAGCCACATTTACAGGATCACTGCCCACCTCTTCATAAAGAATCAAAGACTAAGTTGTCAAGAAATGTTGTATTTCAAAAAATATTGTGATTTGAAAGATTTGGTAGCAAGTACTGACTCCCTCCTCTCCAAAAATACAAGTACTAGAAAATATTTACTACATTCATTTTCTTCATCTTAATGGCTTTAAGTTGAACAGTCTTGAACTAAGAGTAGCATTAAAAAACTAAGAAAATACATCCCTGGAATATATATCTCTTTTTAAAACTGGCGTTTTCATATATTCACATTCTTTTCAAATCCTAGTAAAGTTTGGATTTATGTCCATATTTATAATGTTCTTTCCATTTTTAGTCATTATCTATATACCTCACATATCCGATATTCTGCAGATGTCCAAGGCTCTTATTGCTTAGTTATACATACAATACCTAATGCTTCCTAAACTTCCCACTTCTTTTCCAGAAACATAAGACAAATTAGGATGGTTGCTCAAAAGCATTTTAGCAAGAAAAAAAATTAAAATCCTCCATAAACTGCTTACACAAAGTATGAGCTTATACAATTTAAAAATTTCTGTAGGAGGACAAACCTACATTTAGACAGATTTCATACGATTTTCCATTATTCTAGATACGTTTCTATACTATGTCCAGATTTCTATTTAAAAATCTAATAAGTATGTTATATAGAACAGTATTACCAATGATAGAATTCTACCTAAAAAATCAAGTTCTCAGTAACAGCTACAAGTCCAGTCAAAGTTCTGACTTTTTATCCTAATTTTGTGCAGTACTGTTGCATTCTGGAAGCAAACTAATTACCATCACTACTCAGCATCGCTCTGACCAGTACTGTGTCACTACTACCTTCCATTTCTTAATTGCACCCCTCTAAGGACTTTGCATGTGATGTCCTTACAGACTCCTGGAAGGCATAATGCTTACAAATGAAAACTTTTCATATATACATATTGTTGAGCCTATGTTCCCAGAATTTTTTGTTATGACGAGCTGTTGTTTTATTTGAAAAAAACTAATGTCTTTTAATTGACTTAAGGATATTTCAAACATCTTAAGTCCCATAACAAGCCACTGTGTGAAATAATTACAAAACTACCTACCAAATTCTATTTTACGATAAAAGTTCACCAGCCACAGTGAAATCCCCAGAACTATTACAGAATTAGACAGACAACCCATAATGAAAATAACCTGTGATAAAGGTAGGTCTACCCTTACTTTAAATAATTATTGAGATACTTGAGGCTACTTTTATATGGTGAAATATTTTATAGCTTCTATAGACACTACAGTAATTTTTGAGATCTAAAATGAAGTCAGAATCTACTTACAGTACTGATAAATAAATCAAAGCCTTAGTAAGCCACTCAAACGACATCCTAGCAGCAGTAAAAGTACTAGATTTATTTCTCTTTGTTCAGACTATAGGCAGCTAAAATAACAATTCAAGCTTGATGTTTCTTAAAGTCTTCCCAAATCTATACCATACTAACAGAACATTGACAAAACATGTCCTGTGTACACATATATATTTATGTTTAAATGTTCCCATCAGAAGGTTCGACATACACACATGACATTCATAACATAAATCACTTAATATTTCAGTATAAAACATTCCTCATTAATAAAAGTTGGTAGCATTCTTCATTAATTCTTCATTCTTCATTAATTAAAAAAATGTGCGACAAAAAAGGGCTCCAAACTGTTCTACAAAGATACCAAAAAAATTTAATAGGTAAGTTAAATTAATTTTCTATTTTATGAAATGATGATATTAGCTGTCACTTTCCAGGAAACAACAGAATATGCTTATGTAGTTTATACAAATCCATTTTGACTTGAGTGTAATTCACCTAATTCTCTTTAATCAACAATTTAACCAACTGTGTACAGACAAAAAGAGAGACAAATGAAAGATTAGTGCTCCTCGACTTTGTGGCTGGCCATAAGATCTGAATTTATTTTTCAAATAGCTTCTATAGCAATAGCCTTGCATTCTGAAGACATCCTATCTAGTATACTATTGATTCAAATGACAAGCCTGAGCATCAGATTAAGGATGTGTCAGACACCTGATAGAAAATTCCTGGAGAATTCAGCAGAAAGGTGTCCTGTTTCAAAATGATCTATTGCTGGTACTACATTTGTTGAAGTGTATGTGGAAACATTTAACAAAAAACTAATTCACTTAAACTTAGAATAACGTTTATAATCAGTCAAAACAAGCACCTTCACTTTTTACTGCAGAATACCCGGGACAAGTCATCTCATTCAAACATAAATAAGCAAACAGTTCAGAATACTGAACTAAACCAAACCGATAAGCTAACACTAGTGATAGTCATTTTAATTTTGTCAGTGCCAAATCCAGACACAAACAGGTAAGCAGCTTCTCAGTCCCAACAATATTTCTTCTTGTAACCATTAAAGATCAGTCGTGAGGTCAGCTGCAGAGGGGCAATTAATGCAAGAATGATGTTTTATAAAGGACACTCAAACAGGGAGATGCCTTTGCCTGTAAAGCCATTTTTTAAGATACAGACTTGGCAGCAGACATCAATGTCCTGGGAGAAGAGCTGGGCGAGTCTTTTGTGCACCAAGGGATGCCACAATGCTAAACACGCTAAAGGAACAGCAGTAAGTGAAACAAAATGACATCTATTCAGATAGGAACCATAACACTCCAAGTATAGTACCATGTTTACAAAGAATCACATTTTTAAAACGCAACCAGCCATTAATTTTCAAATTCAAATGCTAGATAAATTTTCACCTATCCTTTGTATAAAACAAAATGAGAGAGTGGACAGCTATTTGATAACAGCATGTAAAAGAGACCTAGCAGTTGAAAACTGGGATAATTAAGTCAACTTAAAACAGTTAAACATCAAGCAACATGGAGTAACGTTCTGTAAAAAAAAGCAGTGCTTATGCCTGTACAAATACTTGCTTTTGCTGGCAAAATTTTGCCTAACTGTCCTAAAGCATGTTTGAATCCTGTTCAAATCTAGTTCATCTTCCCAACAAAATATCTGAGTTTACGTATGCACCAGTATTTTTTTTTTTCAGCCTTACGTGGTCACTTAAGATGTTTCTTTGAGGACAGGGTCACTTTACCTTCTCAATCTTTTAATTTATTTTCTTCATAAACTAATATGAATTATTTTATTTCTTGATATCAGACTGAAAAAATATCACTACAGAAGAGAACTGAGAAAAGATCTGAAAAAGTAACGATGGGCAAGTCATCAGCCTGGATACTATTCTAAAGTTTACTCACAAAAGTACGCCCATGAATTTGATAGATAAAAATAAAGTCATTCTACCAGTTGGCTGTACAGATATTTAAGATATCATTCCACATGCTATGCAGAATTAGTTCCTTTTCACTGGGAAACACAAGACAAGCAGGGCTGCTCTATGTTCTGCCACAATGGCTTGCACTTCATTCTTATTTTCAAAATATTTTAGAAAATCACTGCAGTTGGAGACATTTCATTTCTTATTATTTTTAATGAAATCTGAAATGTTTGAGATCAAGACAGCTCAAGAGAGACACTAGTATGGTAATACAATATATGATTTCGGCCTGACAATATCTTCTTTGGCAGTCTGGATCATGAAAGCTTATTTGAGCACAGAAAACATGGTAAAAGAAGACAAAGCCAAATGATGGAAGGGAGGAGAGTTAACAGAGCAAGAAGCAGAGCAGAGATGCAGAGAAGTGAAATTAGATCGTGCTTGAAAATGAGAGAGAATAGTTTGTACAATGAAAATAAATCAATTACATTAATAAAAATAGCTGTGACATTGTTGGAGGATAAGAGAAAGAAAACAGCACCAATAGTGATGTTCTAGCTCAACTAAGAAGGGGAGAAAATGGAGAAACCACAGATCATTGCCATGTTGAGAAAATTGTCTGGGAAAAAAAAAGGGCAAAGATTTTAGTATTTAGTAGCAAGTAACAGGTAAAACTCTACAAATTAAGATCTGAATTAAGACACACTTCTTATCACAAAATAAATAAAAATAATGAATAAAAACAAAGCAAGAACTTGAAAAAAATTTTTCAGAAGAATGGACAGATTTTTAGTAAGCTAAAAATATAATTTAAAAAAATCTTATAGTAGTAAATGGGCCAGGGCTTATTTTTATTACCAGGAAAAAGCCCATTTTATCACAATGCTTCAATAGCACAGACTATAACAGAGTGTAGAAACACTGGGTCAGCTTCATTGCTACCATGGATACTGGAGCCAACTTGGCCACAGCAGCATAATACTTTTCTTCTAGCTCAGCAATCTCAGCTATCTTCACCACAATTAAATCTGCAGGAGCACACCATTACCTCAATTCTTCATCTGTCTTCCTATAGCTTACACCAGAAGGTTAAGTGTGATTAAATCAGATTATACAGACTCAAAACTAAAACCAAGATCATAAAGTGAGAGTTGGGGAAGCAATTAAACAAAACAGACAGGGAAAGATGAGGTAGGAGAATTGGATGATGAGAAAAGTTAGAAGTTTAGTTCTGATAAAGCCTAGACTAGAAATGACAGAGGTACAATACCTGTCAGATAACTAATTGCAAAAGCAAAAATTATTCAATATGCATGAATCCAGACTCTCACACAAAGATGTGTCTTTAAGAGCGTGGCAGTCAATCCGAAAGGGGAAAAAAGCAATGATTTCTGACACATTAGCCGTTGAAGCATGACAATAGAGAATACATTCAAGATTTCTGCTTCTGAAATACTCAGAGCATTGGACTAACCCACAAAGATAAAACTGAGATTAAGGATGGGTTTGCCAGCATTTACAGCATACCACCAGTAAATACGCTGTCATGACTCCAAATGGCCATCAATAAGTGGTGTAGAAGAGAGAGGAGTGGCAGGGGAATCAATCCAAACTGAAACACCAAGAGTAAAACCACTAGTATAGAATAAATGATCAAACACAGAAAAAAAATCTATGAGATTTTTAAAAAAATCTAGCAGCTTATAAAAAAAGAAGAAAAATATAAAATTGTCTTTTTAAAAATTAGCCAATACAAAATAATGGGCTCCCCTCTCCCCCAAACCTGCTATTTCAAGATCATCAGCAGTTAAGGATGCCAGCTCCTTGTAAGAAATGGACAGTTTATGTAAAGGATAACTCTGACCAAGTACTATAGATCTCAGAAAAAGTATGTTAGATAGAGAAAGGAAATACTGGTATGGTTACAGTTAAGAGTTGCTTTGAAAAGAGTGACAAAATAAGATAACAAATAAAGAAATCATTATTTTAGTAATTAGTAATTTTATAAACAAATAAATTGTCCTTTAAATTCTAATCCTATTATTTATTCTGGTAAAGTAAATATTAGTACTGTAAACCTTCTGAGACATTAACCTGAAAAAAAGTATTTGTTCTACTAGCATAATGGCTCTTTCCTTGGATTTATCTTCCTTAGAACATCACAAATCTTTCTCCAAGAAACAGGCAGAGAGCAAGGGATCAAAAGCAACAACTGTAAGAAAATACAGGCACAATTCAGCTGACAATTTTACCATCTAATGCAAGACTGGACTCATAGTACTTACTCTACTTCCAGCAACATTGAAACAACTGCTTATATCTCAAAAGACATATTGGTACTATCGGACTGCCAGATCTTTAAACAAAATATTCAGTCTCTTTAGAGCTTCTGCTAAGTGATTCCCTCTATTGGTGGATATTTTCTTCTCTTATGTCATAATCTTTTGCATTTATATTCCTAATCTGCATAGTTAACTGGCTTCTTCTCAAGACATAGAACTAGTCTGATTTGGTATCACACAAATTCTGTCTGTCTCTGTGTGTGAGAGAGAGAAAGCGAGATACAGAGAGAGCACATACCACACATCTTCATTAACTGGAGAGATATGTAATTAAACAAGAAGGGGTTAAAGCGTATGTTAGCCTATTCTACTTTTCTATCTATTACTTTTTAAAAAGCTTTCATATGTCTTCTTCCTTGTTTCTGAAAGCTAACCATCCCTTCTTCCTTTCAGGAAGGCTGACATTTGACAGCTTAACATAGCTGACAGGGTTACCCAACAGCCCACCCTCCCTATTCTCAATCCAATTAGACCTCTAATCCTCCAGATGAAAGGCCCAACTACTCACGTTCCTCATGACAACGACAGCTATTGATTATTTGTCACTACAGCTAACACCTTCTCTGTCGAGGCCACTCTGACAGAAGCAAACCTACCAAATTAGACAGCACTTTATCTGCCCTGGAGGCCAAATGGCACAACAAGTAAAGGCTAATAAATGGTATAAAAATGAACAAATCATAACATTATGACAGGTTGATCGTTGCCAGCAGCTTCACAGCTCAAGCTTGATGCTCCGTTAGACCTGTTCCTTCTCTTTTCTCTTCCACTCATGCTCCAACTTTGACTGAATTAAAGGCCAGAACAATTAAGGCATTTGACCAGCAAAGATAAGCTAGCATAGAAGTATCATCAAGGGACACAAATGTCAATAGCAGACTACCGTTTGTCAATAAAAACATTCCAGAGATGCAAATGCTTATGACTCTGCTCTCCACTAGGCTGTACTGACTCCCTTTGTACAGAGCTCTTCTCAAGCCCAGGCAGAAACTCCAGGAAAATTAACCCCAGAAAACGAAGCTTGAGTCGGGAAGCGTTCTTATCAGGCAAGGATTTGCATCATTAAAAAAGGAATCCCACTACTGAGATGTTACAGTTGTTACTACATTTAACATCTATGAAATTTTCCTCTCTTTTTAGTGGATTGATATAAACCAGGAACACATCATTTGTATTTACCATTATAAATTTTCTTCAAACGTTTCTCAAGAAAAAAACTAGTCTGTTCCTAGGACAATAAACAGTATCTAGTAACATAAGACCTCACAAGACACATCGCTCTTAAGTAAACTGAAAAGCAGCAACATTTATTATTTTTACAGTGATACTATCCAAAAACATTAACAGTGAGATCAGAGGCGCTGTCCCTGAACTGTGGCTGTTTAATGCAACAAATGACAGGAAGAGCACATTAAAAAAAAACAAAATAAAACACCATAACCACAGGAACATTGTTAAGATCATGCAATCGCAAGAATAACATGAGTAA
This sequence comes from Numenius arquata, assembly GCF_964106895.1. Lineage (NCBI taxonomy): Eukaryota > Metazoa > Chordata > Aves > Charadriiformes > Scolopacidae > Numenius > Numenius arquata. The sequence goes on along the minus strand of NC_133579.1, from coordinate 34,236,184 downwards.
AAATACACAACTTCTTGAAACAGTTAAAAAACAATTAGTAATGCCCTGCCATAATTAATTAGTTGATTTCTCAACTATGCCAAAAAGAACGTTATTTTCCAGCAAGGGATTCCTATGCTCCTGAAATTACTTACTAAGAACAAAATATTAAATCAAATGACATTAAACTTAACTAAAACAAAAGCTTCTTTAGTTAACGGAGACATAAGACACGAATATCTGCTATTCTACTTTGGAAAAATCCACAGTTTAACTGAGGAAAATGTTCCTATGCAACATGTAGGTTGTACAGATATAGGAAACTACATGCAAGTGCAATATAATACTATTTTTAAAAAAATCTATACACTATGAAAAGATTTGTTCAGTAAAAAAAATAACTACTCAAATTGTGTAGCATTTGTCCTCCTCCTGATTTATCTTCTTAGGTGTACAAAATACTCTTGGGGATAAACACATCATTTCAATCAGACACAGATAATTAAACTCTTTAAAAGATGGGCATATCAGTTCAGTAGTATCACAAAATGTAGATATTTAAATGAATACTTTGGCAAACAGATCCCTTAAGATTATTATCACCCAAAGAAAAACTGAACCTACAGGACATTTAGTTAAGTTGCGTCTCCCAAAACTCAAGCAAACTGGTAAAAATACTGTAAAGTTGAAATTGTAGATAATATTTCTAGGAATAAATTTAAATTATTACTATACTGCTCTAAAATGTGCTCCAAATATAATAAATCACTGCAAAAAGGAGACAAATATTTTAATTTTCAAATAATCTAGTACACTATTTAATAGATATGTTTTCATTTGCAGTGAAAAAAAAAAACAAAACAACACCAAAATGGTTTTAATATCGTTCTGTCCTTCCCAAATCCAGCTGATTTCCAAACTCCCAGCCCAGAGCACCACCCACAGCCCCCCCATGTGCTGAAGGAGACTCCAAGCAGCGCGCCCAGCCCAAACCACCACGCCCGGGAGAACCAAGCAAATTCATTCCAATCTCTTAGTCACACAAAGACATTTATGCCTATGCTGGCGACAGTCGGTCCACAGAGTTTTCAGGAGCTGTTTGGGTTTTCCAGCATGAAAAATTCCTTCATTGTTTAGGTTATAAACCTCCCAGTTATCCTATGTTATGTTCACTGCTATGGTCTGCTCTTTTTTAGCAGATTCTCATTCTTTTTAACACACACCTTTTTCACATAGGAAAGGAATACATATCACTCTCCCAATTTGGTTCTACCTACTTCATTAAAAGTATTCCCATTTGGGCTTTTTTTCCGCTTTTATTATTTTAAGAGCTTTTCTTTTTTAAAAAAAAATTGTTAACTGTGATGGCAAAAACTGCAATGTTATACTAGAGGACTAGCTGGTGCCAAGTAGTGAAGAAAAATTACTATTCTTCTTCATTTCTAATCATATCAGAAAAATCTGCAAATGTCTTTGTATAAATATTATACTTATTAACCCAATGAGTCTCCCCCATTATTATTCCTGAGTTTTCTACTGCAATACTTACTTATAGTATTTGGTGTATGATTAGTGTTCTTGGTAGCTGTGAATCTTTTCCATCATTATAGGTCAGAATAAGAAATCATATACCACTACGTTTTTCAAGTTGTGTCCCAGAGGACGTGCCTCCCTGAGAATCACATCTGAACATCCTTTACACATAGCAAGAATTAACCCTTCACCTTCACAAAAATGTTAGATGTATTTATTCTTTGTTCTACTCTTAAATTAGGTTTGTAACCCTCACAATTAAACCAAAATCCTTCAAAATATGGATGCTACAATCACAGCTGCCAGTCATCAACTGCCCCAGGCAAACTGGAGATCACCACTTCATGTCCACATAAAAGAGAAGCCACGACACTTGGTCCATCCCTTTCCACACAGATATACTCTACTATGTAGTATTTGTCTAAATATGCCATAAGTGCTCCTGCTGCAAATCCTCTCTTCAAACCTCCCTCATCCACCTTCAGCTTTCACTTCTACTATTCTAAATGGGGAAAAATAGTATTTTGCTATTATGAGTGGAAGTAGACAGAAGCATTCTGTCTACAGCAGGGTATAGAGAAAACCTGTCAGATGCTCATAGTATAATGCGTTTCAGTGCCTCAGCCAGCTTTATTTGTTCTCTTTCACAATCAGACAATAAGAGCCGCTACAGTTTATGTTTAGCCATGTGATAATTCCTTTGATGCTCAAAATGACCACTGCAAAGTAGGTATATTCAGGGAGGTAGTCACAAATTGCAAGCAGTATTTTCAAACATAGTTTGTAAGAATAAACAAGTTCAGTAACCAACAGTTACTAAAATAATTTAAAAGAATCAATTTACTTGTGTCATAGCCTACAGACATTCATACCATATTTATCAGTGCAGTCTGCAGCGAGACAGAGTCTGATCTTTAGCTACTCTAAAATTCTGATCTTGAACTTGAAGTCAGAAGAGCTACTTTGGCATGTAAATTTTTGCATAACCTTGTCTTAAACTGATTTTATACTAACATAAAAGCAGTGAGAAATCAGATTCAGATGCCTTAGTATCTGCTGTGCAACTGAAACATGACATGTAGGAGTCAAACATTCCTAGTCTTCTCTTCTGTAGACAAGAAAACTGGCCAGACTAACCCACGGTTTGAGAGTAGAGACAGATGATTGCTGGATACCACTACAGTGACTTAACACTTAATGTGCAACCAACGGTGTGCATGCTCTTACCTTGTTACAAGGAGTGACAAAGTGTGTAAGCTGAAAATATATTCCCTGAAAATATTAGAATCACATATCCATCTTGCAAAGTAATGCCCAAATCAAGCTCTCCATACCAACAAAACTGTTGACAAGCTTTTACAGAAAGCTGAAGTACCCATAGGAAGTTGGGGTCCAATTGGCTTCAATTATGCTGCTCTATAATGTTTACTATAACTGACTTGGAAAGCCTGCCCTCTCCTTCACATCTGTGATGTGCTAATGAATGAAGATACAGAATTTCTGAAGTTGAAGAATATACAAGACAGTGTTGCTTGATTTCCCAGAACATTTTCAAACCAATCATTTCTCTCTCTAGCTACATGCAAAAGAGTTTACCTAACACTGGTCTCCACCAGTGATAGAAGATGCCTCTATCTTGTATTTTTTTCTGTGTATGAACATGTTCCAAATCACCCTGCACATTTCAATGGACAAACAGTGAAATTTAAGATGCCCTGGAGCTATGTTGGAATGCTGAGTGTCATAAGAGGAGACCAATACTTTGATTTCAAGAACACCATTTCATACTTTAATATTTTAGTCACTGATCACTAAATGAAGACAGGTTAATGCAGAGGCAAAAAGAAGTTCTAATGAAATCTAAAGAACAGTCAGTAGCAGAATTAGAGAGACATACAAGATCCTGAAAGAAAGCCACAGTTACTATTTATCACACACAAAAAAATGTTCAAAAGGGTTCCCTTGTCCTCCCTCAACCGAAATGGAATTCTTATCTAAGGTTTCAAGAATATTTTTCTTGATGTCAAGGTTCATGTAGGAAGCTCCAGCCCTGCACCGTCTCTGGCTGCTTTATTATTCTTCCTCAGCGGTGACAGCACAACTTTCTAGGGCGACATACTGTAAATCAGTTCCCTGTAACAATGTGAGGTTTTTTTTCTTTCTAAACTTTTCCTGTAGTTATTTTTAACCATTTCAATTAAGCTTACAGCACAGATCGACAGTAGCATCAGCACAACCAACATATTGTGAAAAGCATTTAGGAGCATGAGGACTTTTGCTAAACAGGCAGAAAACGAATCATTATTTTATAGAGTTATTTTCTGCTGACTCGCTGAACAGTGAGCAGTTCTGCTGTTGTGAAAAGGGGTCAGGAGAAGGCCACGGGCAGGAGCAACCCTTTGGTAGGGTTATCAACTTATCTGTAATACATATAAATCACATACAAGGAACTGCGCCTTATGCCCTTGAGCATCTTCAGGCTGCGTTCACTAGAGAGAATGCTTTGTTCAGGGAAGTAAAGAAAAGATTTGTATCAAGAGTTATTGTCTGTGGCTTAATTAAACACAGAGGAAACTACAGTCCTGCATGTAAAGTATCACCTCTTCTGACTGGTTGGCCAACATTCCTGTTTCACATCTGGGTTTGTTCAGATTTTTTCCATTTAGTTAAACTGTATGTTCATATGAAAGTATGACAGAACGAATGTAAAGCTCATTCATACTTCATGAACCCATACACACAGAATTAATATTACTCATTAAGAGCTCTGACTTAAGAGGGAACATCACAAAAATTTACCAGCATAGGAAAAAAGAACATAAACTGACCACTATCATCTCTGAAAGGCACCACGATTATTTATTTTCATGACATAGATTAGGAAAGAAAGTTAGAAGTGCATGTACTCTTTTATGCAGTTAAATAATGCCTTAAGTATGATTTGAGAGACTATAGCTCCAGGAAATACATCTTGGAAAAAGTAGCGAGGGAAAAATGTATACAATTGCTCTGAGGCAAGTTTTATTTAGGAGTTTTTAATACAAACGTCTTTTAATTGGACAAGAAAGGGGAAATAACATTCCAGTTTTGCAGCTCTTGGACTACCTTGACTGTATTCATCAGATAAGACTGGAGAATAAGCTTTCATAAAATAAGTGCACAAATGACTACCTTCTGTTTGTAATTTTCTGCTATGCTTTATCCTTGCCACAGGCTGTCTTTTCTTACACCCCTCTTTACCTGTACGATTACTGGTGAGTATACAGGAACAACCATTTTTTCTAGTTTAAGAAAAATTACAATTAAAGAGCATTAAAATACACCCTCCTACTTCACACAGAATTCCTAACTGCATCCCGGATGTACAGTTATTTATCAATAACTGTATCAGCAAAGAATTAATATAACCTAGAGAGTATTTAATGCTTCTAGATAATGAAAGCCACATTTTCCCACTGGGGTGGTATTAATCTTCCTGAAGCAAAAATTAATATCCTCCTGAGAGGTAAGAATCCTGATAGATTATCTTAAGGGCATATTATTAGCATCCAACAACAATACTGTTGAATTTCTTCTTCTATCCCTGTTAACACAAAAGGCTGTGCTTGGGGAATTCATAGAGATTGTTACTTCCCCAGAGTAAACAGATTGCTAATACAGGAGCATCCTCTGTGAAAAATTCTGAAAGAAGCAAGACATTTTTTTTCCTTATAATAAACTGGAATTACTTAATGAAAGATAAATTAAAAAATCATATACAGGTAATTTGGCTATGCAGAAACGTTTCCGTTCAGAAGTATCACATGTGGGTGTTCAAGCAAGTTGCAGTTTAGAAATAGAAGCAAATTGCTACCAGAATGCTTACAAGTGAAAATTAATATCTGTAGTTATGCAATCCCAGTACTCATATCTGTCCCCACATCACAATTATTTCACAATAATCTAAATTCTACCAGCTTAAATGATCTGTAACCACATAATAATACAATTCCTCAGTGTGAAATCACTGGGAAATTATGTTAATGATTTTACTATTGTTGCAATCAGTCACTGTTTCAGCTCCCAGCAAATTACATCCATGTTCATGAAGTCACAAGTGTCCTCAAACTCCTATGGCAATCTTCACAGGGGCACTCCTGCATTAATTTGTATCATTTCCTGGTGGGTTTGGGTTTTTGGGGGGTCTTTGTTGTTTGATTGGTTTTTAATTTAAATTTTCTGAAGTTGACTTGACCTCTCTTTTTTTTCTTTTTTTTTTTTTTTTCTTAAAGGGTGTGCACCCTTTCAAAATTGCTTGGGAGATCTGTCCATTTTGACAAGACAGACCAAAACATTCTACCTTTATAGTGGAACAGAAGAAAACCCAAGAAGAAAAACCAGGTAACTTCATTTACATGGTCTTCTGCCTACAAAGACTGAAACATCTCCATTATAAGGCTGATGAAGAAAAGACAGATACTACAAAAGATCATGTCAATGAAGATTCAAAAAAGCTTGCTAAAAAATGCATGCCTTCGGTGAGATTCATTTGTCACAATTTAGACATTTGTCTAATTAGTGTCTAATTAATTTGTCTAATTTGTTTAATTTAGACATCTGTCAAAAACTACATTAGTCAGATGCCTAAAAGAATGACTTAGATAGTCAATACTTTAGGAAGTACATCTTTACATTTGAGTGAATGGACTGCACCTTAAAGTGCATTAACTTTAAAAGTGATCTAGATGACTAGCTGAGATTTAGATGTCTGGTATGTAAATTTCTACAGTTACTTGAGATTATTCTCATCCCATTGTCTCACATTGCATTGTATTATATTTTAAATATTTTCCATCATGAGAAAAAAGATATTTCCATCACGAGAAAAAAGTTACATTTAGGCAAAGAGTTTAACTTTCTAGCTCCGTATTCATGCTAAGAATGTTTTCCAGACCAATAGACGCATACAGCTGAAAAGCTGTAATACAAAGGATGTCCATCACTAAATAGAAGACTTATCATTAAGAAGAAAATTATTATCATTAAGCACCAGTCAGCAAAGGTTATCATATCAATGTATAACCATAGCTGTTTTCAAAAAGCATTGCTATTTCAAGTAATATTAACAACTGAAATTTTTGATCATGCCTTCAGGAACTTTCTGCAAAGAAAGGTGTGAAAACACTTAAGCTTCATCTGCTACCAAAGAAAGGTGGCTAGGTGGACCAATAAGCAAGGGAATATCCTAACTCACTTCCAGAACTACATTAATGAAGTCTGAGACAGAAAGACCACAAGAATCCTTTGCTGAGAACCTGATACATCTTTCTGAAAATTAGGATGTAACTCAAGTGCAACTTAGGAATAGGAAATCTCCAAGCACTGTCATTCTGTGACTACATATGGATAGATATTTAGAAAGTCATGTAAACCTGTTTTGAAGAAGTGCGGGGCAGTGACTGACTGACTCACAAGCTTGAGCACAAAAAAACTACAAAGTGGTTCTGGTAAATGCGTAGATTCATGATTAACCAACATTAACAATGAAACTTTGGAAATATCACAGAGTTTTTCTTTTCCTGTCTGAAAGTCAACTTTTAGTATTGGTTACTGAGGAAAAATTATTTTCGGTTTGGGGGAAAAAAGAAAAAAATTTAGCTGTTATGTTAGAGGAGAACATAAACCAAAACTACCAGAGAGGAATAAGAACAGTCAAAACTGCATGGAACATGAATTTGTTTTAAATTTTAGTTTTATATATTTTGCAGAAGGGATTAATGACAGAAATGCAGATGTTAAAGTGTTAATTAGGAAAGACTGAAGGCAAAGTTTTACACATATGAAATGTTAATTTTGTAAGCTGACATCAATAGTGAGTAACTGCTCAGAAGGCAGAGAATGCAGTTTTACAGGACAGCTAAGCAGTCAACCAAAGGCAAAGCAGCTGCAAGGGCTGTCTCCTGACCACTTTTTGCCACCCCAGCACTATGATGGCAAAAGCACTTACGTCGCTATGGGGTGAATCACATCTATCCGGTACATTACACAATAAGTGGGTGACTGCATAAAATCTTCTGCTAAAACAGCATGAGGTAAAGACAGTACCTTTTTTTTTTAAGCTGCACTGTCAAGTGAAAACACATCCAAGTGGTCTGAGTATCATATGGTACAAATTACCCTTTCATGATTGCAGCATGTCATAAAGGAACTGGAGAGCACATACAGTTAAAGGGTATTATGTCAAGGCAAAGTATTGCTTGCCTTGAATAGCTGCAATACAAATATCCACAATATAAACATAAAGACAAAGATTTAAACAAGAATTTATATTGTTTTAGTATGGTAAAATGTATTTTAAAAACCTGGGGGAAATGTAATTTTTAAAATTAAGGTTTTAATATTATTAAAATGTTAATTTGCCTATCAGGTCATAAAATCTAAAGCCTGTATGAGCACCAGGCAAGTATAGTACCTTATAGCAATTTTTTAAGCCTCTGACATTGATATGTTTATGAAATATCTATCTTTGAAACAGCAACATTCACAGTAAGGTGGTCACTTAGAAATATGAAATTAACACTGGTACAGTACAGACAAAGTTATGATGATGACTGAAATCTTTCATCAGGTTGTTGTGGTATGTAACCAAATAGATGAATTAGCCTATTTTAACTCAACTATAACATACTGTAAGTAATTATGATGGTAGTGAAGTAATGTAGTGCATTACTGTACACATTTCAAGAATGCAACCACTCTGGTTTTTAATAGCTAACATTTTTATCTACGGAATTTGTAAATTTAAAATATTAAACGAAAACTTAATTCCCAGTAAGAGATGCAGTAACACAGACCACACAGTCCCTATGGACTCCATTGCAAGTGTAACTGAACAATGTCATCCTATAATCTTCCCAAATGGCTCTCAATTGCATATATCAATTGCATATATCCCTCCTTAGTAAATACTGTGGCCATACTATAGCTACCTTTATGTAAAACTAACTAAAATAAAAGAAAATAAAATGGAGAGTATATTGAAAGGTATATAAAACATCTGAACGATGTGAATGATTATGAATAGAGGACAATTATTCTGAATAGAAACGGTTTGCTACAAAAATCATGGCAGGCACTCTAACTGGTACCAATAGACATAGCATAGATAACAAAAACAAGTTTAACTTTTGAGCAATTACAGTTTTAAACATACTATAAAAGATAAAACAGTAAATAAGAAGCTGTTCCTTTCAGTTTGAGTTTTTAATCTTCTCTGTGGAGTCTTTTTCATAGTTTATGAACTCAAACTCCTTGGTTAGCTAGCCAACCCCTCTTTTTTTTTCCTTCTGTCAGCGGTTTGTTCATTCTTGCGTAACTGTGGACACTTTCCCCAGCTAAACACACTCAAAATTTATTGCAGCTCTGAAGTTATACTTTAAATCACCTTTTATTTTATTGCTGAATACTTCCTTTTGCACCCCTTCAGTGGAACAACGTAATTGGACAGTATTATAGACGAAATTGTAGAAGGAAAACATTTCCCTCCTAGTCCTGGAAAGGATTTGGTATTCCATATACTTGAAATTCTCAGACACAGCACTAATAATTAACAGTATATGACCTTATAACACTGAAATTAATAGTAACATCCTAAGGAGTATCATAGTGTACAAAATTTAGTCTTTGCTTAGAACTAGCTATCCCAAAATAGACAGGGACTTTTTTTCCTAGACAATAAAAGTTCTTAAAACAGCAATGAATTATACCGTCTCTGCAGAGAGCTACAAATACACGGAGTCAAAGCATTAAAAAATAAAAAATAACCCTCCAAAGATTTACTTTGGGATGGGTCAAATTTTTAAAAAACTCATAGTATTATTTGCCTCTAGAATACTTAAAGCCTTTAAAGATACAACATGCTTATCCAACACAAGAAAATCTCCTTTATATCTGTTTTCAATGCTGCAAGTTTATACAATGGCAGAGCACTTTTAATGTAATTACCTTTTGTGCAGCAAGATGGAGAGCAGTTCTTCGGCTACGATCAGCTCTATTAACATCAGCTCCAGCCTTCAGCAATGCCTCTGCACAGTCCAGCCTGTCAGCCAATACACAGTACATAAGTGGCGTTCTTCCAAACTGGTCCTCTTTATCTTTCAGCTCAGAGTTTCCTAAAAAAAAAAAAAGGTTGTACTTTTTTATGAAGAGGGTAAGTTAATTAAAAGTAGTACTTTCTTATTATAAATGAACAGAATGATGAAAATAAGATAAACTCAAATTTACTACTTTTTACCCTGCTTTTACAGGCATTTACATGACATTTCAAAAATATACTTACAGAAAAAAGTACATTAGTTCCACAAATACACCTACCAGCAGTAACGTTCTGCAGCCACATAATTAGAAATTAATATTAATAAAATTAAATTTAATCAATACTAATAAAATAAATTATAAATTAATAATAATAAAAATAATATAAAAGTTATACAAACCTTGGTTGCAAAGATTACTTTAAAAAATATCAACAGCAAGTAAACCAAATACTCCTCCTGAAACCTGTGAACACTGTAACTAAAGCAAGCTTTGAAGCCCACTCACAGCAATGTTTATTTAAAAAGCATAAACATGTCATTATTACATCAATACCATTATTTATTTCACAGCGCCTTACAACGTGGAAACTAATAAAATACTTCTTGAGCTTTCTTGAATTGGTACGTTAGTAAGGCAGCAATTAAGCTAAAGAAGTTTGAGCTCCTATAAAATAATCAAAACACTGTATTCCTATTCACAGTAAAAAAGCCCAACAAAACAAACAAACCACTACGCATCCTCCACTACAAAGTTTTATATTTTTATTATGTCACTACATAGAAACTAGCACCTATAAATTCCTGGGTATCAACTATCCTACACATCCCAACTCTAAATACATCTCCCAGGCAGGTACGTCATCTACAATTATTCAAGGAACATTGAATTTTAACAGTTAATTTTTCTTTTTAAATACTTTGTTTGCATGATTCTTGATGCTTTAACAGAACTCCATCAGAGTCATGCTCCTCCTTTACAAACGCAATCTTCACTCTCCCTGTGCATACTATACTTATCTACATATTCAGTAATTGTATTCTTAATTATAATATCTTTTGATTCATCTAGCAGAGGAGTCAAGCAGATAACATGTGAATCAAGGGGAATATCAAAGAAAAAAATTTGTTCCCTACCAACCAAGTCTCTCACAAAAAACAACACTTTTAAGAAGGATATTGTGTAAATTGAAAGGTATTGGGATTATTTTTTATGTTTTGTTACATGTAACTACATTTTGACATGAAAAAATAAATAGGTAATATAATTTTTACTAACACTATGTACATATTTGATACTTTTAAAATTCTATTTTTAATCAACTTTTTTGAGAAAAAAGCTCATGTATTTTCTTTAAATATTCACTTAAGTGTAATCTTATTTTCATTAGTAGTTCTTTACTTCTACTCAAAATGAAAAGTTTTAATAAGTGCACTAGAAAGCAGCATGTAAAAAAAAAAAAAAGTCACTGGTTTAATTAAATACATGGCCATTAGGAAGTAATTCAGGATGTAGCATAGGAGTTACACAGGAGAATCCAAATTTTTTTTTTATTTTCCCTAACTTTCCCTAACATTTGCAAGACTTGGATTTCCATAGTATTACAATTTCATAGCAAACTGGATGCAGTTTCAAGATAATTCTTTTGTCCACTATTAGCAAGAAGTATTTTGAAAGTTATACATACATATTGTGAAACTGTCGATGTCTTACGTCTTACTATTTTAGCTAACAATAAATGCTTTTCCCATTCAATAGAGCACAGTACAGAAACATCAAAGCCAGTCACGAACAACCATGCAGCCCTGTGCAGCAACATACAGATACTGAGGTCTAAAGCATAATTTAACATGGCATTGCTCCCAGTCAACAAGCCAGTTTGTTTAATTAGCTATGTATAGTCTGGTGCTCTTCCAGTATTAGTTCAGTCTGGTAATTTAGACATCACTAAACCATATTCCACTGTTCAGTGTTAACATAGCCTCAGTAGTATCTTAAAATTGTTGAACATTGAACTTGCACAATCAAATACATTTTTAAAAAGAAATACAAAAATATGCATTTCTCCCAATAAGACACATGCCCATGCCTTATGCTGATATAAGAGTGGTTCTTAAATCAGCGGTGTGCAAAACTAGTCCCTCTCTCCCTCAAATTCCAAGTTCCATTTCTGTTATATAATGTTAGAGGATATACAGAATGTAGAGACTGTAAGGTCAAGAGGAGCAAAAATGGCCTAAAGCTCAAGTACAACCCAGCTGAGCAGAGCAAAAACCATCTAATTTCATGTATAGCCCCCAAAGAATGATGTAGCTGATGACAGAGAGCTTCCATAACTGTGCACAGTCTGAGTGAAAAATGAGCAAGACCTTCAAAACTTGATGCCAGTGATTTGCCTGAAGCTGCTGCACTGTTTTTTAAGGGAAAGAGACTATCTTCAGTTAAGACTAGGTTTCTTTTCATTATTATTTCATTTGCTTACAAGACTCTGTGTGAGGCCCTTAGAATGGTTAAAGTTCTGTGGGAATTTCCCTGAAAGAGTGCCTCTGTGCTCAGGGTAAGAGACAGGAGAAGGACGAGGAGCTACTACATCACTATCAGATGCTAAGGAGGACTGACCTGATGAAATGCAGCAACCACAACACCTTGGTTGCAGGCTATTATTATCTTCTGCAATCAAGAAAGCACAGGTAGCCTTCTAAACATTCACATACTGGTATATCTAAAATGTGCCATGGCAAAATTAAACTCTCTTTCACATACCTGCCTAAGAAAGGAAGTTTGTTTGATCCCTTTCCTTTCAGGATCAACATCCTCAGCCCACCCAGATTATGCATTTCATAAGCTTGTTGCCAATGGAGGTCACAAACACCATGGAATTAAGTGGCCTAATTCTGAAATTTAACTCCTATATTCATACCTCATCAATTCTTCACAGTCTATGCAAACTGTCATATCAGAGTCTAACATTTCTACACATTTTTCAAACCAAAAGAGGAGAAAGGGCAGAAGGAGGACACGAATTCCACTTAACAAGAAGACAGACATTCTCTTGTTACTTGCAAGAATCTTGACTTTTGTAATATCTGAGTTTTATTCAGCCTCCTACATTGCAGAGCATGAAAGAGAGAAGCCGAGAATCAAACAAAACCATGCAACTACATATTTGCAACCCAGAATGTACAGTTAACATTTACAATGAAACATCGTATCAGGGTTTTAGAAGCACCGTATGTGAGTGATACATGATAAAGGTTTTACAATGAGGAGTTGGACTGAACGGACACTTCAATATAACGACGATTATACACATTATTGTGTTCTTATAAAAAACTAAAACAATTAGATGCATCTTCCCGAAGCTCTACATAAATGCATTAAATGCAAAATGATCCTCCAAACACAAAATTAACTTTTGCTCCCTTTTTGCCTAGTATTAAAATCATACAGATGGGTTTTAACACCAAAGAACTGTTATTTAAAGACATGTTCAGTGTTGTATAAAACATAGAAAAGAAAATACTGTGAGTATTCTCCAAAGCCTGAGATCGTACAACTCTACAATGTGATAAGGTACTAAGCATCTCATGCAATACAAACAGTTAGCACACTTTGTTAGAGCACTGGTTATACAATAAACATTTGGCATGTACTGTGCTTTATGGTATTTAATGCACAGGCTGTTCAGAAAGTCCTGTAATTAATCATGAGTAGTGGTTAACATAAAGGGACACTTTGTTCCAAAGCCCTCTTTATATAAATTTTCTCCTTACCTTTGATTCTGTCTTTTTATGCCTCTTACTGGTAGAGGATGTTACAAGGAACACAGTATACAGAACACACGGTATTCAAACACCTGTTCCTTTAAAATCACAGGCTATTGGGTGGCAGATTACACATGTCCATACTCATGAATTATATGCAAATACAATGTCTATGTTTGCATACAGTCATACATACTCCATCAAGCTACAGATAGGAAAAGGAATAATCACCAAACAGGCTAGAGGGGCTGCTCTAAGAGACTCTTTAACCAGCCTCTATGCCCCTTCTATGTTAATAACTGAATAGGGAAAAGTCAAAGAGGAAAGTAATACTGAATTTAGGTGTGAAAAGTCCTCCCTAAAAGAGGAAGAAAAACAGATTTTAAGCTACTGCAAATACCACCAGCCACATAATCAAGACGCAAAGCTTGTCTGTGTTAGGAGAATGTTGGTAAACAATCCAGCATACGCTCGCATAACACTGAAGTACTGTCCTGAATTAGAGGCTGCTGCTAAGTGCAGTCATGAAGTTCAGTGAATAACGCCAATTGCTCAATTCACTTCTGGCATCAACTTATACTTTCAGCAGTGCCTGGTAAACAGCTAAAAATATTACTCTGATGCATTCTTCTTTTGCTAGGCAATCTTTTTTTTTTGGTCCTATCCCGGCAAAAGTAAGGTCTGTGTCATATCCTGTCAAAACACGACAAAGGAGAAAAGCCAATTTTTGCTATTATAGGAAAGGTTGCTAGGATTATGCAGTTTTCTCTCTCATGTAAAAAAACCACACAGCAATTTTATTTTGTTGCTGCATTATTGCCATTAAAAGAATAGCGATTACCGTATCTGCTTCTAATGGCTGTCTTGTGGTCTATTTGACAAGGTCTATTTGGCTGTGAGATTAGCAAAAAACACTGTGGTCAGCACAATCTCTTTGTTTACTTCTGATTGCTAGCCAGGATTTGAAAGCTCAGATTTTTTCCCTCCATATGGATGCAGAGAACTTAAAAAACCCCAGGTATTTAAAACTACTTTGTAGTTGCATCCCACAGATTTCTAGAAGCATCTGCATATCAACTGCTTATATATTGTTCATAAAATGTTCTACATAAAAGAGTGAACAGACATTATTAAATGCAATCAGTGTATGTTTGAGTCCTTGTATGACAAAATAAAGGTGAAGAACCAACAAAGAATATTTGTTCCAACCAGTGGAAATTCTATGAAGTCAGATCCCTCAAACTTTTTCTCCTGTTTGAGTTAAATCACTTCTAACTTGTTTTTGAGAGAATTAGATACACCTTGTGAAGAAGAACGATTTACTGCTTTCTATACAACTTAGACAATAGATCCACATAGTTTTCTATCTTGTTTTCAGCACAAATCAGCAGAAGACACATCAAGAAACTTGATTGTTGGTTTAATGTGATTACCATTAAATCCTTTACACTCATTAAAACTGACAGTTAACAGCATAAATACAGACTAAGTTTCTTATTATTTCACAGTTCTTCACCCTCACCAAGCTCCAGGAATGGGATTTTCAAAAAAGGGTGAGCAAATAAAACTTCTACAGTACCAGCTGGAATTGCATTTAATCAGAAACTCTAAAAATCATATGACAGCTTTTGAAATGTATGCAAGATTGTTTTCGGAACACAGAACATATACTGCTTTTGCAAACTACTACCTGGAATGCCATATAGTTCTTAGACAGAGAGGGAAGGTGAAATCCTGTGGTTTTTAATGGACAGGAATTTTTTTTTTTTTTTTTTTACTTCAGCTTCAAGAGGACCAGACTTTCTCCTTACATATTATTTGTCTTGAGAAACATTGTTAGTGTAACAAATTAGGCTGGCACATTTTGTCCCCAACCACTACACTCTGATAACACTTTACACTGATAACAGTTGTATCACTTACCAGTTTTCTATTTTACTTCACACACAAATAGTAATCAAAGGCAACATATAATAAAAAGTAAGAGAAGTCAGTCTTACTTAATAAAAAGTAAGAAAAGTCAGTCTTCTTTTCAAGACTGCATTTATTCTAGAAATATATATAATCAAGAAATTAAAATATATCTCAAAGATCAGAGCAGTAAGTTAAAACCAAAAAGCTTCAGTTCTGGAGTAATCAAAATGAATCTACAATAAAAACATTTACCTGCTATTAGCTTTTGGAGGGTACTCTTATCTCCATTAACTGCAGCAGCATGCACTTCAGATGCTAATGAGGAACCACTGAAGAGGCAGTTTGCTGAAATATTCATACTCTTTCAAGGTATTACCATAGGTCAGATCTGTACCACCAACATTTTTTGTAGGAATTCAGTTCTAGAAAAAAAAACAAACCAACAATGAAATAGAATGAATTTTGTAATGAGTAATTAAAATTGCTCAAACAATGCTAAAGAGAATAAACTGTTCTGTTAAAAACAAAAAAGAGCAAACATGTTTCATATTTCATGGATTAAATCTACCTCTAGCCAAGATTCAACCAGAAAAAGCCTATATTGAGGAGATATATACACATATATATTATAGTTTCATTGCCTTCAACACAAATTTCAATCAACAAGCTTTGCAAAAGTCTGCAAATAGGATAGTGTTTATCTACAAATCCAACAGACTGCTCTTCAGAGTGTTGGCATGCATGCTTCAATTCAATAACCAATGAAGTTTGTTATCAAGTATCAACTTGATATACTCCTCCAATACTGGATATCTGTTGGTATTCTACCATGATGGTCTATGGGCATATGCAGGATGACATTTATAAGCTGAAGTAGTATTTTTTCTTCGACCAACTGGCGTAACTGAAATAATCAGATCAGCTTTCTAGACCACAAGTGTTCTTCAAACCTGAACAGAAGTGGGAAAATGTGTGTGTAAGAAGCCACAATGAATTAGACCAGAAGTCAGGCCCTAAATTCTGTCTCAAATAGGCTAATGGTAGATGAGAAAAAACAGAGCAAATACATTTTTATATACACACACAAAAATAGTAATTGACACGCCTGAAGGATGCCATCCAGGGGGACCTGGACAAGCTTGAGAAGTGTGCCTGTGTGAACCTTGTGAGGTTCAACAAGGCCAACTACAGGGTCCTGCACCTGGGCTGGCGCAACACCTGCTATCAATACAGGCTGGGGGATGAAGGGGTTGAGAGCAGTCCTGCAGAGAAGTACCTGGGGCTACTGGTGGATGAAAAGCTGGACATGAGCCAACAATGCGTGCTTGCAGCCCAGAAAGCCAACCGCATCCTGGGTTGCATCAAAAGAAGCGTGGCCAGCAGGTCGAGGGAGGTGATTCTGCTTCTCTACTCCGCTCTGGTGAGACCTCACCTGGAGTACTGTGTCCAGCTTTGGAGTCCTCAGCACAGGAAGGACATGGACCTGTTGGAACGGGTCCAATGGAGGGCCACAAAGATGATCAGAGGGATGGAGCACTTCTCCTATGAGGACAGTCTGAGAGAGCTGGAGTTGTTCAGCCTGGAGAAGAGAAGGCTCCAGGGACACCTTATTGTGCCTTTCAGTACTTAAAGGGGGCCTACAGGACAGATGGGGACAAACTTTTTAGCAGGGCCTGCTGCAATAGGACAAGGGGTAATGGCTTTAAAGAGGGTAGATTTAGACTAGACGTAAGGAAGAAATTTTTTACAATGAGGGTGGTGAAACACTGGAATGTGTTGTTCAGAGAGGTGGTAGATGCCCCATCCCTGAAAACATTCGAGATCAGGCTGAACTGGGCTCTGAGCAATCTAGTTGAAGATGTCCCTGGGGAGTTGGACTAGATGACCTTCAAAGGTCCCTTCCAACTCAAACTATTCTATGATTCTATATATATGAATATGATTTTTTCCTCCTCTTCCAAATACTCTCCCAACCTACAATTATTTCTAGTTCAATCACTTCCTGAACTGGACTTGGTTTCTGTGTATTTAGTGTTCTGCAAATTCTGTTAATTTTTTTCAATTAATTTCTCTACTATAAATGTGTCCAGTCTCCTCTTAAGAATATGCAAACTAATAGCATCCACAACATCCACTGGCAAGGAGTTCTGCGCTACAACCAAACACTCCATGGACAAACCGCTTGCTTTCACCTCTCCTGTCCTGGCCCTCGCCATCTGAGGGCCCTTAGTCCTTGTCCTGGAAGGGACAGTAAATAGGCAATTCTTATCCATCAGTAATTATTCCATAGATTTTTAATGTAGCCTCCCTGATCATATTTTCCTCTAGCTGAGAGAGTCATAGCTTACTTAGCTTTTCTGTAACCATGACCCTTTTAATTGCCCTTTTTTAGAGGTTTTCACAGTTCTGTTCTAACCTTTTTGAGATGGAAAGAAAACTCCACTAGTTATTCAAGATGTGAGCAAAACAGGGATTTATGCAGTGGTATAATGGCAATCTCTTGTTTTTCCTCTTTTTCTTTCCTAAATCATGTCTACCACTACAGTTGCCTTCCTTGCCTCTTCTAAAACAGAACTGCTATTTTCTCTGAACTACCAATGCCTCACGATCTTGATAATGACCAGCTCAGGTCCACACACTATTTCGGAAATGAAGAAGGGCCTGCACACTTGCAAACTTGTTGATTTTCTCCAAAAGTATCAAACACTTGAACTTCTACTATCAATTCTTAGCACACTTCACACTTGGCATGGAAAACAAACTGAGGTGAGCAGTAATAACTGAACACACCAGGGAAAAAAAAAAAAAAAAAAAAAAAAAAAAGAGGAGGCATCACTGAATTTTTCACCTCCTCTTGTGTTTCATGCTAATTTAGATACATTCCTTTTTTCACGTCCCACATTTACATCATAGTATACTTGCAAAACAGCAAGAGGAAGCTATTTTGCTTCAACTGTTATTTTCAACCATCTTTGGTTTATTTGTTCTGTAAATTTCATATACTGCTACACAGCATCTGTTGTTATTTAGATAACTGCAAATGAATACGTATCAGTTTTTGGGGGAAATGTTATTAAAATACCAGACAAACATTCACTTTATGTAAAATGAAGTGAAAATTTCTACAGCAGATATTAAGCATAAAGTAATAAAGATAAAAGCCTTTACCTGCAAACAAACAAAAAAATATCAAATACAACTTAATACTATAACATAATTGTAGACTCTTTTTCACAAGCTCCAAACTTCCTTGGAAAGCTGAAAAGAAAATTAATACAGGAAGCTCCATGGCAATTTGAATCAGTTACGCAAAGGACATCTGTATAATCACAGTATCAATTCATACCACATCCCTGGAATAAGCACAAATACAGAACCATGTGGTTGTGCAAACCCACTCAATAACACGTCAATATACTGCATCCACTCTACATGAAAACACCCAGGTACAACTCAAGACAGTCTAAACTACACCACATGATAACTGCAGACAAAGCTTTTAACATGCAAGTGTCTACATTGCTGCTTCATCTTACTCTCAGACAGCCAAGTGCATGCTACACCACTTCTTCCAATGGCTAACTGTATCACCGAACTCTGCTTTCCTGAAGTCCCTCTGGTTAAGTTTTCATGAGCCATGAAAGTGGGATCATCATATCCTAAGAAATATAACACCTTCCCTTCCCAACCTTTCTTCCCCAACAAAAACTAGTCATGGTGTGACTAGAAAGGCACAAGCTGTTAGTTTCCTTGAGCACACATACTGGAATTCCTCACTACTGGAATGCTTCCTTGCCTGTGTTCACAGACCTCCCTGCCGTCTGTTGGTCACCTCAGAACCAGGAGCAAGTATGGTATTCCCAAACTTTATCAGTCCTTAGAGAACGTGCGTTAAGGAAACATCCAATGGCTCACTACACTTCAATAAAGCAAGCAATTTCTCCAAACCCAACTTTTATTTCAGGGACCCCTAAAAAATTATTTCAGAAATCACCCTAGTCACTTACCCACCACCCAACTTGCCAACACCAAGCATGTATGGCATTTGTATCTGCCTGAAGTGAGCAGTTACTAGAGCGCAATAGTTACTTGCTTCTGCACCAGCACTGGTGCACTCTGTTGAGAATGCTGGTGCAGAAGCATGAAGATGAGCTCCTTACACAACAATCAAAGTATTTTCTCTCATGAATAGTTCTGGAGCCATTTCTGGTCATCTGAAACCTATGGCACAACATGATCCTATCCGACCACTCTCCTCTTCTTCCATGAACCTCAGAATAACATGACAATGGTGATGTTGGAAGTCATTAATGCTTCCATCCTTACTGAGTTTGGTGAACCTCTCTACATTTTTGGCATGCTTGTTTTACCACAGAAGTAGCTGATCCTTGCCATAATCAGAACCGTGTCATTAATGGATTCATAGCTTCTACAAGCAGAGAACAGAACGAAGTTCAAAGAACCTAACGTGGCAGGAGGTTAACAACATTTCCACTTCTAGAGTCATATAAGACAGGCTAACAGTGCCATAATACACCACAACAAATTATAGAAAAGCTCAACTTGACTTGGTACTTAAGAAAGCCAAAGAAAGTGCAGATGCATACATGACAACACAAAGGGGGGACAGCTTACGCAGGCCCAAACACGCCCAAATACACTTTAAGACATAAAGCAAAATTGTTTCAATTTTAATGTACAGCCCTGCAAACATTCCCAGTGCTACAATAGTTTCCTTTAAAGGAGGATAAAGAATAGTCACATCTTTCAAAATACTTGCACGACTCTCTGCTTCCCAAGTTTCCTCTCCTCCAACAAAACTGCTTTTTTGACTTTTTAGGACACATAATTGATATGTTTCATTCAAAGCAAAACTTTTCCTCCCAACCTAGCAGTATGGTTTATGCTTTCTGTTATCTTCTCTACATCATACTGGATAAAAGCAGATGAGGCATTTATGATTCAGGCAAATCTGAAGAAACCAAAAGGGACAACAAGAAGTCAAATGTCAGTCACAACTAGTCACAGTGCTTCCCTCTGCTTAACCATTACTTGTTACGTGCATAAAATGCAGTGAATACCGGAGAGCTTAGTAAAGCACCAGAAGCATCCCAATTACATCAACAATTATACAAAGCTGACCGCATACAGAAGAGAATTAATAATGAGAGATGTTCATAATTTCCAGATGAAAACAAGAGCCACATCTGCATAGTGTCAGTAATCATACAGGTGAGAGAAGCAACCAATTACCTCTACAGCAATTCTCAGTATAGTATCTTAACTCCATTAAAAAGCTAATCATGCATCAGAGAAATTCTGAAACATTAAGAGGAATTATAAAAGGAAAATATGTAACTTTCCTCAAATATTTCTCTCACGTATATGACAAACAGATGAATTGGTATTTGGAGGACTTGTTTGATAAAGATCCTCATTGTTCTGGTTTGATCTTTATCAAACAAGTCCTCCAAATACCAATTCATCAAATCAGGCATTTATTTGTAAGGGATGGAATACAACAATAAAAATCAAATAACTACAAGATTCTGCTTATAAAAAGTTACATAATTGACATTATCTGTAATAGGCACTGTATTACTGGAATTAAGTAAATAATTCACTACTTCTTCTTTAAGCTAACATGTAGAAAAAGATTAGCTTTTTTGAGTCACCTGAAATAAAGGGACAGTCATATGGACACCAGAACTCTTCAAGATATGTGAAATTTCATACCAAACTATGATAAGTCTACTTTGCCTTACACGGATAATCAGAATTACATAATTTTTCTAGTCAGCAAAACACAAGATTGTTAAAATTCAAACAAGATTACTCTATCAAATTTTACTGATAAAAGTTTCAAGTGAAGAAAGAGCTGCTATGAAAAAATATCAAAGTATTTTTCAAATGTGAATGAATTCAGAAGACGTTCATTCTACAGCTTGAGGAGCACAGGTTCTTAAGGAAGACACAGCAGAAATTATAAAAGCTAAGTTCTAGTTTCAGACTATAAAAAAAGACATAATTTGTGTATATATATATTGGTGTTTTCAGCTCACGAAACTGACAGGCCAAGTGACTTTTGCAGGGTGACACATAAAGTCTGAGCATGTCCGGCTTTCTTTGAAGCCAAATTGGGCTTGACTTGCTAAAAGCTGATGCAAAGCGTTTTCTTTCAAATGGCGTTATGCCCCGCTTCACTCCCTACGCTTGTGCACATACTGGAAATGTGAAGAACACAAAGTGCTGCTTTGCTGATTTTTTTTTTTGAGACAGCTCTGCAAGGTCTCAAAGAACGCATACACCGCAAGGTCCAAAGTTTTACTGGAAGGGGATGAAGCACCGAGTAGTAGGTGTTCTTCCTTTCCAGCAGAACTCAGGAAGCAGCAAAAAGCACAAATCTGTGGAAGCGTCAGGGAGTAAAAACGGATGATGACGTTCCACTACAACCCTACCACCAAGCTGAAATCTCCCCCCCGCCTCTCAGGCAGGGCTGCCCTCCCCCCGCGCTGCCAGCGGAAAGTTGCTTCCCCAACTCCGAGAAAACGCGGAGCGCAACGCCGAGAGCGCCGGGGCACTCCTCACCTTCCCGCCACCCAATGCCGTTTCCCCGCTTCCCGGCGGCTGACGGGCTCAGGCGGGACACGGACACCCCAAAGGAAAGGCGGACAACTCTCCGGCACCCGACCCGCTGGGGACCCCGCAAAGCACGACCCGACCCCCGCCTCGGCTGAGGGCTGACAGGGACACCTCCCCCAACCGCCGCCCACAACGAGGGGCCGCGAGCCCCATAACGGGTCCCAGCGTCCGATCGAGGGCTGCCACGGGATAGCCGGAAAGGGTTAACCCTGCCTCGGCCGGGCGGCGGCGGTGACAGCCGCCTGCCTGCCTCCCTCCCTCCCTTTCCCTCCCCAGCACGGCGGCTGCGCCCCGTAACTCACCTCCACCCCGCCCGCCTCCTCCCCTCACCGGCCGGGCGGGGCCGGGGGCCGGAGCGCGAGCAGCCGCGGTGTGTGCTGGGATCGCCTCAGCGGCGGGAGAGACGAGAACTACATTTCCCGGCGTGCATCGCGCGGCGCGGAAACCCGGAAGTGGAGCGGGGGAGGCGGGGAGCGCGGGGCCCCGTGGTGGAACTTGCCCGGGTGTTTCCTGGCGACGGGGGGAAGTGAGGAGCCGCCGCCGCGGAGAGTGGGAGCTGCCCGCCTTTCTCCCTCTCCCGGGCGCCCGATCTACCATGAGACCCGCCATCTTCCCGCTCCTGCCTGACGCTGGCTGCCTCCTCCTCCTCCTGGTGAGCGACCGGCTCCCCGCGGCCCTTCCCTTCCCCGCCGCTTCCCCGGGCTGGCCCGCCGCGGCGGGAGCACCGGCCTGGGCTGGCCGGCGGGCCTCAGGGCTTCTTCCCTGCCGGCTGCTAGCTCCTCCCGCTCGCCCCGCGTCTGGGGGCCGGGTGGCGGCTCTCGGCCCCGCCGCGCTGCTGCCCCTCGCCCCGCCGGAGGCCGAGGCCGGTCCGCCAGCACCTGCTCGGCGGGGGAGGGAGGCGAGCGGCGGCTGCGGGAGCGGCCCCCGGTTGGCGGAGCCCGGTGTTGTGGCCGAGGCTGATAGGCTGCGGACCCGGAACGGGCCGGCGGTGGGGCGGGGCTGGGCCTGGACTCGGTGCTCGGGAGCCGCCGCGGGCCCGGGGCATCGGCCTGGCGGGCGGTGGGGCCCGGCTCCTCCGCGGAGAATTCCGGCGTCGCGCCTTCCCGCTTCGGGAACCGACGAGGGAAAGCGGAGGGAGGGAGGGAGCGGGCCCGGGGGGGTGTGGGTCGCGCAGCCCCTCGGGAGGCAGCGGGAGCCGCGGCTGCCGGGAGGGAACGGCCTCAGCGGTGCCTCTCCGGTGTCCCGCTTGTCGCCCGCGTTTCAGTGCTGCCGCCTGCCAACGGAGGGGAGCGGGTTCCCCTGCCCGAGCGAGGACAGGGGTGCTTATGCACCCTTTCTGTGAGCTCGCTTGCGGCCAAGTGACCCCGTCCCAGCTCCGTGGCCAAAGCCGGGAAAAGTTCCCGAGCTGCCTTGCATTGTCGCCACATTTATCTTTAGTTGTCAGACTACGGCATTATTTTTTTTTGAGGCTGGCGTTACATGCATGAGCTGAGCCACCTTCAGGCTTTGCACCCACAGAAACTCAATCACTGATGCGTGTGCTTTGTGGAGATAAGCTGTCTGTGTTATATCTCCTTTTTTTTTTTTTTTTTTTTTTTTCAACAGGCTAATGTAGTGATTCTTACTTTTCCAGAATTGTATTGGCCCAGATTCTGGGCCTTTTGTAGCATAAGTGACTTGCAGAGCTCAAGGGAACTTGTGAATAAATTTAATAGGATTTGCTTGTAAGATACTAATGTGTTTAATCAATCTGTTTAAACATTTGGGAGAGTAAAACTGGCCAGAAAATGAAGGAATGATTGGAGGTAAAGGTAGACAGAGCTTTGGAGATACAAAGGGAAGTATGTAGTAATAAAACTACTAATGAATGAATTTAATTAATATAAATGTGAGGACAAATACTTATTGAACAGAACAAGCACTTGCTATCCCTTTGAAATGTGCACTTCTACCTGGATAAGCTCTGGTTAAAATATTACAGACTTACTGCACAGTTAATAAACATACGTGGTTGGTGTAGGGTTTGAAAAAACACATTTGAAATGTTTATATATAGGTGACTATTTATAGTGTGTTAGCTCACTATATGAGAGATTAAAGTGAAGAACCTAGTATTTTCCAGTCATATGTGTGCGTTAAAACAATAAGAATGTTGCTTATGTGCTAGGTTGGTTTTTACCATTGTTTTAAGTACAAACTCCAGTGAGCAAAAACAAGGAGTGTGTGTTTTAAAATGTTGCTTAAATGAGCAAATACAAGTTTGAAAAAGTGGACGTGAGTTAATGAAAGCATTTTTCTTTCTTCACGGTACAGTTGATCGATGCAAATTTAATACACATCCGTTAGATCTATGTGTGCCAACTGCAAAATAGGAAATGGCTAAGATATGAAATTTCCCCATGTTTTAGTTGCTGTTTCTTTGTGTATGGGTCACTTAAACCAATTTCTAATGTGATTAAAAAAACCTATATACATAAACTGTCAAGAAGAATACAAGTCAGAGTTGTTTTTTAAAAAAACAAAACATATAATGTTATCTGTATAATTCTTCAGCATCATATCAGACATGGCCCAGTGTTGTAAGGTGCCTAGTTACATACTTGGATCAAGCCAATGAATCATTCCATTCAGTAGATTTGTTAAGAGTTTTGGAAAAGTTGTCTTGAGCTCACTGGGAGTAGGAGGATCCCTTTGTCTTTAAAATAGCTGAAAAACTGTTGTACAAAAGTATGGTGTCTGCTTTATTGTGGCATTCAGAGAATCTGGTAGGGTGGTGTACCAGATTGGCTTGAAAGTTCTGGTAACTTTGTTTTCCTTGTTACTGATAGCCATGAATACTTAAGACCAGCGACATTACTGTGATCTTCGTCGGTAGGGTTTGGGAGAGCGCTGTGCTCTGCATCCAAAAGGTATGCCATCCAGCAGAGCCTCTCTGAGCATGGCAGTTGGCATATTTTGTGGATAAATGAGCTTATTAGTGTTACATCAGTGATTCCTAGAACAGAATACAATGATATGTAGCTCTGAAAACAGCTTACTAAGCTGATCTTGCTTAATAATAGCAACTTCCAGACTTTTGGATAAGCATATTTGTGTACAGCTGATTGCGAGACTGAAATAAGAGATGCATAGTAATGTCATGTGGTCCCTTGTAGTTGTAGGTTGAGATGTTTCTGCCGTGCTGGTATGTGACTTAATACTGGTTAAGACAGATTTTTAAGATGAACCCAAGACAGTGGAATAAATGCTGACGGGACAGTGGTTCATCGCATTCTCCTCTAAGGCAAGGTGTGGTTCTTTGGCTTTGCTCTAACCAGTCATTCTGTATGTTAGCCTCTACTTGCAGATGTGTATACTTTGCCTATAAAGAAAATTCTAGAACAAGACGCTATTGCACATACCTCTTTTGCATATGTATGAAAGACATTTCTCATATTGCTCAGTACTTTGCTGGGAGGCTCATGCACAGTGTTGCTGAGGAATAGATGTAACTAGAGGAAACCACCAACTGATAGTGAGGGAAATGAAGGAGGAAGTTCTCTGTGGTTTTTTTTCCTTTTCTTTTTTTTTTCTTTTTCTTTTCTCAAACAGCTGTAGAAGGGTTTCTCAATTATTGCGCTTCAATTTGTGGAGGTTTATTAGGTTTCAAAACACCATTACTATCTACCTTTTCTTTGTAGCTTGTTTGGAATGGTGTTGTGGACAAACGGAGAACACCTACTTCTTAATATATTTGGCAACACCCTTGGAATTTGTCCTCACATATTCTGAGAATGTGAAATGTTGGAGTGTTTTCTGAGTCTTACAGCTTATCTAGTTTTTTAATAAGTAGCAGCTTCTCTTCTCTTGGGATTATTACAGAAGCCTGGCGTATGTTCCATTTATGATTCAGTAGCCCCACTGTCTATGTATGCTCTTCCCTATAAGTTGATGCAGTTTATCATTGCCAGATAATATTTAGCATTACAGTTGGTCTTCCACTATAATTTCTTATATTTAGTGAAGCTTTCAAAATACCACATATATAACAATGCAATTGCAGCTGTTAGGAGCAGTAACTTAAAAGAGGTACTAGTCAATGAACTTTTGAATTTCCTATTAAACTTTTAATTGGAAAAAATACTGTAGGGTAATATATCTGTTTCTTGCACTGCCGCTGCCTTTCATGTCTTGTTAATAAGACACCAAGTACCCAAATAGTGAAAGTAAAAGGAAATGAAATTTTATCTTTTAACTTCATGTTAAATTATTTTTACATTGTACATTTTATATAAAGAGCATATTTCTGTGCATTTGCTTCTCTCCGCATATGTATTAACAAACAAATTTTATAGTTGGAAATCCTGCTCAAAATGTAATATTCTGAATTTGAGCATTAGTCAAAGATTGTAGTTACAGTCAAATTTTAGGCCACTGAGCCTTATACAATGAAAGGGGTTCCCTTTCCAGAGTAGCATGGGGGTTCCGAGTTGTCTATCATCTGTCATGCCCTCTAAAGAGTGAAATAGTAGTGAATTGAGGATGTTTCTCTAGGTTGGGAGGCAGGGAGGGATGGGGGAAGCTTAGCTTAGGTTCTTGTTATGAAGAAGAATTGCATTCTTCGTGCTATGCCATGTGATGGACAAGTTTCCTGTTTGGAGTGCTCAGGAGGGAAGAGAGGAGAAACTGAATTAATTCTTCAAACAGAAGACACAGACAACGCTGGAAAATGTATAAATCTGTATTGACAGTAGGATATCAGAGATCCTGTTGCTGGCAGCTAAGAACTCTGTGGTGATACATTCCTTCATTTTCTTTTGATATCTTTACTCTTCCCCTCCATAATCTGCTTTGGGGTTATTTTTGGCAGGACAGCTTTCTCAAGCAAGAGACTGGTCCTCATACCACTGTCTTGGGAAAGCAGAATTACCACTGATTATTCTTATACAAGCCCAACAGTTATCCCCTGTGCTTTAATAAAACCTATTTATTTTGAAAGACTTAAGGATTATGAACTGCTATTCAGGAGGACCAGTTGTTCACCTTGCAGGCTCTTTTGGAAGCCTCACTTGTATAATTTCCAGATACTTTGTTTTCTTGAAGGGAGTTGTCTCATGTGAAAAGCAAGTATACAAATATGCTGTAAATTTTATACCAGAGCTTCTTCAAAAGGTCTCCAAGAGAGTCTAGAGACATTTTCAAGTAACGCGCATGTCAAGAATGAAGTGGTTTTGGATGCATTAGCGATACGTTTCCCGGCCCTCTCCCCCCCCCCACCCCCGGCCTTGTTTGAGAGCGAGTTCTTAGTGATTTAGAGAAGGAACATAGGAACATTGGGGAGTGTAAGCAGAAGCAATATGGGGTGTTGATGTCGGAGCCTAAGGAACGTTTTCTTC
This sequence comes from Numenius arquata, assembly GCF_964106895.1. Lineage (NCBI taxonomy): Eukaryota > Metazoa > Chordata > Aves > Charadriiformes > Scolopacidae > Numenius > Numenius arquata. The sequence goes on along the minus strand of NC_133579.1, from coordinate 34,208,904 downwards.
TAAAACTAAACTGGAGAGAGCTCCCCTGAGAAGTAGAGGAGGGCAGGTGCATTTAGAGAATTTCAGAAACAAAATGAGATCAGATTTCCTTCTGAGAGTTCTGCCTTTGCACTTCTTTCCTCCCCAGTATGTCTTTGTTCATCAGAAGCATGCTAACCATTGCTGGAAACATATGTAATTTTCTTTTTCAAAACTGTTGGTAATTCCAACTGCTCATATAATCTAATTTAATGAAAGTGTTCATAACTGAGATTTTTAAAAGTTTGATTAGCTTAATTTTTTTCATTTACTTTCTCTAAGGTATTTTATTTTACATTGTTAAAGGTTATTCTGTAAAGCCATTGCTATACTCAGCACTAACTCAGAATATTTTTTTCACTGCTAGCTGAAGGTGCTGTATTTCTCCATATCAGTTGTAGATCCTGTCCGGGTTAAGTTATGCTTTGGTGATTACAAAAAGCGACAAGGTATATTGTAAAAAAGTTCCATTTTTCCTTTTTTTCATGTATGCTACTGCTGAGAAACTGACTACCCTGATAATACACCCTTTACAGCTAAGAGCCATTTGTACCATTAAAACGTGTGCAAAGTTCCAGTACTGTGCCCTCCAGATAAGCACCTGTTACTTGCAGCCTCTTCTAGGAGTGAACCAAACCTGGGAGCTCCTTCACATACATGCACATGCACCTTTACCCTGGTAGTGATCCATGAGATCTGCTCTTGGTGTAGCTGATAGAACATAAATGTTATCTTGTTGGCTGCAGTGGTACTAAGCAAAATGCAAAGTGCAGTGGTCTGTATCTTAAACCATCTACCAGTTGAAATTGTGAAAGCACTGAGGACAGTAAATGTTTTGGGGTTTCTTCCCTCCCCTTGTTCCTTGGTCTACATTAGTTTGGTTTTAGCGGGAAAGCTTTGATCAACAGGACTATTGTGAGTCTCACGGTATTTACCTGGTAGGATCAAGTTGTAGAGTTTTGGTTTTTGATTGGCGCTGGAAGTTTGATCATTTAAATTGGAAGGGACCTTTAAAGGTCATTTGGTCTTACTCACTGCTCAATGCAAGACTAACTTAGATGGGGTTGCTCAGGGTTTTTCCCGGTTGGGATTTGAGTATCTGCAATGATGGAGGTTCTACAACTTCTCTGGGGTCCTGTTTTATTGTTTGATCAAGGCCTTTTTGAAAGTTTTACCTGAAAAATCTGTTCGGAGCTGCAGCTTATGTCCATTGCCTCTTGTCTGATCACTGTGCATCTTTGAGAAGAATCTGACTCTTTCTTCTCTATAACCTCCAACTAGGTCATTGGTAACAGCAGTAATAGCTTCCTCTTCTTAAAGTTGAACAAATGCAGTTGTCTCAGCCTTTCCTTGTATACCCTGTTCTCCAACTACTGTTCATCTTGGTAGCCAGCTGCTGGACTCCACTCCCATGTGTTAATGTCTGTCTTGTATAGGCAATTCCAAAGCTGGACAGAATCCTTCAGATATGGTCCCACAAGTGCCAAATGAAAGAGAAGAATCACTTGCTTTGGTCTGCTGGCTATGCTTTTGCTAATGCAGCCCAGTATGCAGTTGTCTTTGCTTCAAGGGGCACACTGCTGACTCCTGTTCAGCTTGTTCCCCAAAACCTTTTCTGCAAAGCTGTTTTCTAACTGGTTGACTCCCAGCCTTTATGGGGTTATTCCTCCCGAGATGCAGGACTTTGCCTTTGTTGAGCTTCATGAGGTTTCTGTCAGGCCATTTCTCCAGCCAGCTGAGGTCTTTCTGAATAGCACATCTCCCCTCTGGCATATAAGCCACTTCCCATCAGTTCAGTGTCCTCAGGAAGTTTGCTGAGGGTGCACTCTGTTCCATCATTCTGGTCATTAGTAAAGACAACCCTTCTTACACCCAGTACTGATCTGGAGAAACTCCATTAGAGACCAGTGGACATGGTATCTTTGGTTACAGCCCTTTGAACCCAGCAGTCCAGCTGCTGTGTCACTCACTTTATAGTTCACTTATTCAGTTCACGTATCACCAATTTAGGTCTAAGGATACTTTGAGACGCTGTGTTAGATAGAAACTTGCTAAAGTCAAGGTAAATGATGTCCAGTATTCTTCCCTCATTTACAAAGCTAGTCATCTCACTACAGAAAACAGTCGGATTGATTTACTCTTTCTAAATCCATGCTTCTTGAGAGGGAGTTTGCCTCCATAATCCTCCTGGGGACCCAGGAAAATGCCTTTTATCTGGTTATGTGGCTATGTGTATGTCCAGTGTGCTTAAGAGCTTCCTAACTTGGTCTTCCACTCATGCGGGTAATGCTTCTCTTCCCTAGTACTCCACCTACTAGTAGAAAATCGGACAAAGGCAACATTGAGTATCTAAGCCTTTTCCATGTCCTTTTTCATTCTGCCCTGTGCTAGTTGAGCAGCAGGCCTACAATTTCCTTAGTCTCCCTTTAGTTGCCAGCAACCTGTAGAAACCCTCTGTGTTACTCTTAACATCCCTCTCTAGTTTCAAGTCCAGCTCAGCTTGGGCTTTCCGATTTCATCCTGCCTGTTCAAGCAATGTTTCTATACTCCTACCAAGTATTTATTTTCTTATCTCTACCTCCTTGTTTACTTTTTTTTTTTTTCTTAAAAAACCCACCACCTTATCCAGCAATTCGATGTTAACCCATGTAGGTATTCTGCCATGCCTACTTGGAGTGGATTGGTTTTGTGCTTTGAAGAGGTTGTCCTTGGAGATCAATAGACTCTCATGGGCCCTTTTGGCTTTCAGAGCCATGTTCTATGAGTGGACTGAATTGTTAAAGCCTGAGTGTCTTCAGATCTTGCAAATTTTTTTCAGGGTTCTGCAAGGTATATTTTTCTAGTAAAAAATAAGTATAGTAGTAGGTTATAGATGGGAATTATTGTGAGACCTGGTCATTGGTGACCTGTATCTGAAAGTTTCAGCAGCAGTGGCGATGAAAAAAAACACTGGCAATCCCAATGGCTTGTTTCCTGGAAGAAGTAGGTTACCCCATTTTATGTGCTGGAGTCTCCCAGCTGCTTCACTTCGGAACCAAAATTAAGGATATGCTAACTCACAGGGAGATTTCAAGTATATGGTTTGTTGTGATCAGTTTCAAAGGAAGATGTCTCTCTTATGGCATCCATTTCTTTAATCAGTGAAACTTTGTATCCTAAATGGTGTTCCCGGAGCAGGAACCAGCAAAAGGTAGAGCCCTGGAAACAGTGTCTAGAAAATGACCTGATTGCTTGGCATGGTTTTTGCAGCCAGCATGTCTCTTGTCTGGCATCAGTGATTCTTGCCTGGTTTCCATGTGTGTTTCCTTAAGGTGCATCAAAAAAAAAAAGTCTGTAAGGATGTCAGGTCTTATGGTTTTTATTTTTATAGATTTGTAAAGAGAAGTGGGAAGAAGAAAAGCAGTCTAATCTCTGCTATAAGATAACTGCCAGTAAAGCTTATGTTTTCTCTCCAAGTGGATTCCTCTAGCAATTGAGCATAAACGTGGAGAGAACTTGTTCATTAGGAACTCTGCAAGGAAGTATTTTGAAAGGCAAGGAATAGGTGCCTGTTCCAATGGTCTCAAAAAAGAAAACAACAGCTGTGATAGTGTTTTGCTGTTTCCCATAGCTGTTGTGATTATGAAGTGATGAAATAATTAACTTTCTCAAAAGCTTCACAAAGGGAAATATTTTCAATGATGTATCTGCATTTGTAATCCCAAGAAGAGCTTTTTGCTTCTTTAGTCGCTATCACTTCTGTTTCTTATGGTTTATAGCAGTCCCCTTTCTTAAATCTTGCTGGAAACACTTAGCCCTTAAATTCTTTGCCAGTCATTAAAAAATATGGATTTTCATAAATGTGTGTATGAAAATACTTTTTTTGTTGTTGTTCTCCCCTTCTTCTCCCTGTTGAGTCAATTCACTTGGGATTTTGGACAGAAGGACTGAAAGACAAATTGGTTGCTTCACAAAGGTAATTAAGACAGTATGTGGTGCAGGGGGTGAACAGTTAGGGGTTCTTTTCAACTAATGATCCGTTAATTAGTGAAGGGAGCTCAGTGAGTGTATGGGCCTCTCGGGAATTACCTTTGAATGACATTTAAAACTGCTTTGGTTAAGAACCTATCATTGCAGGGGGGAGAAGACTTTTTCTTTTTTTTCTTTTTTAATATTTTTTCTGTCAACATAGGCCAGCAGAACTTGCTAAACCATGCAAATATGTACATATAATTAGCATTAAATAGCTATTAAATGTTATTTTTAAATAAGCCAATACCCAGCTATGATACCTTGCTGAGGATCTTGGTAACAGTTTTGCTTGCTGCAGTCCTCTGTGAGAACAGTAAGCTTGCTACGTGGAGGTGGTTAATTACAGAGCCTATGTGTCTGATACTTGCTACCACTTCGAGCACTGCACCATGTGAACGTGTTCATATTATTTTTAGGACCAGTCTGGAATACTTGCTTGAATATTTTTGTGGGAGTCAGCCTGAAGCTGGCAAGGTTAATATTCCTTGGGGGAGGTAAACCAGCAATGCAGTATCTCTGTATCATGTTCTTTTGTGCATTTCAGAATACGTGGCATGTGTCTTGTCCTCTCCATTATTTACTCTTCCGCTGTCCAGAGTTATCCAGGATAAATTGACTGCATATGTGCAGGCCCTTAGCAGCTGTTTCGGGTAGAAAGAAAATAGCTCTTATACAGTCTGAAATTAGCCACTCATTCTTCAAGCTACATGTAGATGGGGTCTAGAAGGTGGATTTTTCTCTTCAGATGTAGGCAACATTGCTTTAATCAATGTTCTCTTGTAGAAGATAGCCAATGGATTAATTGTAAAATGTATCTTCTCCCCCCCCCCCCCCCCCCCCTCATTTAAATTGGGAGATTTTTCCCATGCCAACGTGTCAATTAGAATGCAGCTGTGGAGTAGTATTTCTATTACTGTTTATTTGGAAAGATCTTATCCTCTTATATGTCATTTTAAGCAAATGATAGCATAAATTTGTCATTTAGCAAATGATAGATACTAACCTAAAAATTGAGGCAAAGCATTTGGTAGAGACAAGCTAATGGATTACCAGTGAGCTTTAATATACTATGATTGGTAGTTTGCATGTGTAGAATGGAAATTTGTGGAGTGTGCATCACAAATTTGTCTGAAATGAAGAAAAAATAAGCAATATAAATTAAGATTTTTTTTTAAAGGATTTATTCTAAAGTTTAGACTTCTGATATTAAGGGAATGGAAAGCTGAGGCAAGAAAACCCCGTTGTGTTTAAGAAAATTATAATTATGAAATTCTAAGGTGTTCTTCCTCATTTTGATTCCTCAGAACAAGAGGGAGAAGCCGCAGCAACACAGGACAATCTCAAACGGTTTTAATATCTCAAGTGGCTTTAGCATATGGACAAATGCTTCGTAAGCCACAGACGGCTGTGTCACAAAGTACTGTGGTTGTCTTTTGATAGTTGCACAAAACCTTAGCCTCCTGCTGAAATATTAGGAGATAATCTGGGGAAATGTGGCATCTCAATCATGCTGAAGGAAGACAAAAATCTGTAGCCCAAGGAGGGTCTTGGCGATATTGGAAGTATTATTGCTAAAAGCTCTAGATCTGAGGTTAATAGATGGGGGTGGTTGAATGTATATTCATGTGTGAGTTAGTTCTGGCTGAGATTGCAGGGCGTAGCATGGCGGTGTAATGCTGAAACTGGAAGAGGGTAAGAATTTAACTTGAACTGCTAATTGCAGTTCTATGCGTTTGCTGCTCTGCATTGGGATTGTTCTCCGTTACTTAGTTCTAATCATCATTGCCTTCAGCATGAAATAAAGATGAGCCAAATCAAGCTGGCTGTGCTTCTGTGCTCTCAGACTGATTTTGTTATTTGGAAATACAAATAGGCAGCAGCGCTAATATGAACAGTACAATTTAGTCAGTGTTATCAGAGTCTGGTTTGTCTGCTTGTCTTCCCTTATGTTGTCTTCAGAGTGGCAGTTAAACCAGTATGTTTTGCTTCCCTTTGGGTGGACTGGGTGAGGACAATGACCCTAGCTGTATTTTTCACTTAAATATTTTGTTTGTCTAATTGTAATTTCTGCTGCCTCTTTTTTTCTGTAACCCAATGCCTCAGCTGAATAGTTTAAAGCAGTGTGGATTCTGCAGCTCTGGAGCCACAGGATTGTGGTACTTCATCTTTAACTGCTGATAAGAATATGTGAAATGCAGATTTCTCCAAGGCTGCCCTTTCTATTTTATCTAAATTGCTGCTTTGGTATTTCTGTCATGGAGGGCTAGTTTATACGTGTTTGATATCCCTTATTTTTCCATTTGAGCAGTTGGTTTTGGTAATTCATACCTACTTTTACAACAAGTTCCAGCCTGAAAGGTAAAATTGAACAGGCTTGTCTTTGTTTAAAGTTCCCACCTTTCTTGATACCGCAATGAGATAGATAACTTGATGTTTTGGAGCAGAAGAATGAAAAGGTACTCAGTATTTCAAATAGATGATATGGTTAATAAAAAGATAAGCAGCCAGAAATGAGTAGGTGTTGAAACTGAGCATATCACTTGAAATAAGTTTATTTTTGCCTTGTGGAACAATAATCTCAGTATGTATTAAAATCTACTAAAATAGAAATTGTGCTTTATTTTTAAAGTAGTAGAATGTATGTAGGGACCAAGTATGGAAAATTCAGTTATCCGTTTATACGTTCAATCCGTCAGACTATTCCAAGGTAGCAAATGTTCATGTGACATAGGAAATAACTGTTTCTTGTGAAACACTATGTCTGCTTTTGGTGTCTTCCTCCAAGATTATGCTTTAAAGGAGAGATTCTGAACTCTATGGCTACTCCTTCCACAGAAAACCATAAAAGTTTTTGTTTCATTTTAATATCCGTTTTCATTGCTAGTCCAAGAATACATATATATATATATATATATATAACATATGTATATATGTTATTAAAAAAAAATAATTTTCATTTCTTGTCCTGAGGCGGCCCTGTGTGTAAAGACTATAGTAAAGGGCACGGGAAAGACTGTGGAAAACCATGGTGAATAACAGGATGGTATGGTGCTTTCTGTAATGATCCATGTGGCTCTGAAAACACAGTTCCTAATGAGCCTGCTACTTAGATTTGACTATTTATATGAAATGACTCAAGATTCTTCTCTATTGCCAAGTATCAAAATAATTTCTAAAATATTTTAAGTGCAAAAATGGCTCTGACTTATCTTAAAATGCAGAGAGGAAAATACTGAGAAATTGTCTGAGGAATGGAGTTGAGAGTACACACTCTCCAAGGTTTACACTCTCTACGATGAATGTTTTTGGTAACGGGTTTTATGTGTAATAGCAGTGGCCAAAACAGAGAACAGACCTTTTTCCTTGAGTTAGTGAAAAGGGGCAGCAAACTATTCTGCTCTGCTAGCTTTATCAAAGTCTTGACAAGACTTTATCAAAGTCTTGACAAGACCCTTTATTTCTGGATCACAGCTTTAACAAGAAAATCAGGGTGCTGGCTCTCATATACAGCAACAGCTGCTTATCTTGCACTAATCATTTTGCAGATTGCATTTGTATTTTGCATGCTTTATTCCTTCTTGAAAGTGAATCCTTGTGTTGTCGCCAGATAATCAGAGCAGTTGGTAGGTATGTGAAAGAGTTATCAGAACATGAGGTTGTGGGTTTTTTCCTAAAAAGCTGCACAAATTATACCTTTTTTTTTCAGGGGAATTCTAGCTGCTTGTGCAAGAGAAGGAAGCTTGGTAAATAAAATATCTAAAGATTCAGGGTTTTCAGTAGTTTCCTGAGGAGCTGAATTCATGGCTTTAAAGCTGTGAAACAGGCTTTAAGGTAGGCTTATATTTCTGAGGATGTGGAGCACTCTAAACATTATTAATGAATTAATAAAGTTGTTCAGAGACCTGTTTACATCTTCTGTAGATATATGGGTTGTGTTGCCTCTAAGTGGATGTTTTAAGACAAGGAGACCAGTGTGTTATGGCCCTGACTGGAGATTGCCCTTTTCCCTCCAGGCCAAGAGAAATAACTGAAAATTCAAAATATTTCAGCTGAAAACAAATTACAGGTCTCGTCTCTGTGACATTTTTTTAGACACGCCTTGTGTCATTGTTTGAGCCCTAACATTTCTATAAAAGACAATGATCCGTAGGTTTGTGCCCAGAGACTTAAGCTTTAAAATTGTGTTTGGGTTCATGGTTCTGCTACTAATAGCTTTATGGAAAAAATACAGTGTATTGAACTGCACGTTGTGATAATGCGGTTTAATTTTCATCTCTGTGATGGATTTTTTGAATGAACCTCTTGTATCTCCTTATTATAGCTCACAAACTGTTGTGAGGTTAACTTACCCATCTTTCTGGGGACCTTGGGTGCTGTGGTAACAGGCCATTGAGATATATCTGTGGCTATGAATCATTCCCAGTCATACATGACAATCCTACAACCCCTTTGCTTGTGTGTTAAGTTCAGTTGTAGGAACCACTAGCTGTGAGGGTTTTTTTCCTGATTTGGAGTATCAAATCAATATAATTTGGAATTTCAAAGATACCATTATAAATTGTGAATGGTTTGTTTTGTTTCCAATGTTTTGATTGGCAAAAAGTTCTTGAATATTAATAATAGATATAACTGCACCACGTATTCCTGTCAGACACTTAAAATGAGAGTAGATGACAAGATACGCAAAGGAAAAAAATGTCACTCTACCTCTTTTTTAATACGGTTTTAATTTTTTTTCTACTTAGCTCTGTGCACTTATAGCACTGTTTGGCTAAATCATTACAAAATTGACCTGCCTGCCAAGGCTAAAGAAAGAAGTTTCGTTCTCTAATATATATATATATATATATATATATATATAAAAATATATATATATATATATAAATATAAAAAAATCTGCATTTCAGTGTAGTTAGATTTTATCTCTGTTCTCACGGAAGTTAGTAACTGCAATTCTTAAATCTATTTTCAGTAGCTCCCTTTGAGTGTTTTAAATTTCACTGATTAAATTTAAGATACGGCTCTTGAGAGAAAAATAATATGAACAGGAGGTTTTTTGTATCAATTTAAAAATTCCTCTGAAAACTTAAATACAGCTCAGAAGCGATCACTGGTTAGTTTTTTGAACTAATATAGTTTTGTCTCATAGTCTTATAATGAAAGTAGCTTACATTACTAATAAAACCCCTGCTTAATCAACAGAGATGGCAGCAGTTAGTCAAAATTATGAAAATGATCAGGCACAGTCTGGAATCAAGTGGTGACAATTAAGAGTTGAACTGCTCTCACCGAGAGGGTGAATAATGTTCTTTTTTTATTTTCCCCCACCATTCTCTATTTACTGTTATCTCTCTCTGCTCTGAACTTTGTGGTTGGTTATGGGGCTTCTGGGAACGCTGCCAGTGAGATGCTCCTGATTGATGGTTCTGAAGCCAAACTTCAGGGGCTCTTACAATGTCTGTCAGCTTTGGCGTTGCTGTCTCCTGGGATTGCTTTCAATTTGTATCGTCCTACAGCGAGCTGTAAACCCATCTGCTTCCTCTTGTCCAGGAGTTTAATGCAGACCTCAGAGCAGCAGCAGCAGATTAGTGGCATGCATAAAGAAAAAGGTACTTGGGGACTGAAAGTCAGCCACAGAGTCCTGTGGGGCTAGGACCTCGGGTAGCAACTTCGACATGTCAATCTGGATTAGATGCAGGCTAGAGCTGGTTGCCAAACATAAAATGATTTTGTGGTAGAGGAGAAAGGTAGTTTAGTCCTGTGCCTTCAGGATTTCCCAGCAGGAAGAAAAGGTAAATGGAAAATTTAGCAAGTGAAATTGAAGGCTGTTCTTGTTAACTGCCTTGCAGGTGTAGTACTAATTAGAAATCATAATGCTCCAAGAATAGATTTTCTGTATTCTTCAGACAGTTTGCTCTGGAAACGAGGATCTCTGTTTCATTATGTGAGTTAAAAAAATAAAGATGTGAGAAGCTGAAATGAAACAGACCTATTTGTTTGGATTTTTTTTCCTTTTGTTGAAGTTCTAATATTGTGCTTTTAAACTGTTAAAACTCTACTGCAAGCAAGTGGTGTGTGAAGTACAATAAACTTGGAAAAGAAATACCACTAAACCTATAGGCCTATCACTTCTGTCCACTTAGCAATTAAAGAACTAGCAGCACTGTCTGGTAAGAGTAAAATGTTGATAAAAGATTGACCTACATCACCTGAATAACCAGTGGACTTAATTAATTGGATGTGTGGAGTGGCAATTGAACAGCAACAGTCAGCAGAAGGTGAATTGAAATTGGATGTGCTTTTATTTCATCTTTGGAAAAGAGATATGAAGCCAAGCAGAGGTTTGCTGTTTGGGGGTGAATGGAACGGGTTCTGCCCAGGCATTTCATTTTGTGTAAGGCTGCTTGTGTAGCCTTGTGCCACATGTCAGGGGAGGATAATGTTGTCTTTCAGGCAATGCTTTGAGGTCTTCCATTAGAAAAAAATCAGAATAAATGTCAGGTAATTTGTAGTTACTCCACAGAAGTGACTAGTATGGGCTCCTGGCAGAAGTGGCTAAGTCATTTGCGAACTTCAAGTCAGGATCAAAACTGGATCAGAAATGCTAGGATTTCTGTACTAATTAACCTTCCCAGTAACAATATAAACAGCCTTATCTTCAGAAACTTCCATGAACCTGAGCTGATATTCCTACTTTATTTGATGGTTTCTGAGGACCAGAACAGTAAAAATACATGTACCATCTCATCCTCTTCCCTCACGCCACATGAGCTAAATTTTATTCATGTGAATGCATTGTTTGATTCCAGACTTATTCCCCATAACAGTGCATTCTGTAAGTGTATAAAACTTTCTACATTCATTTGGTTTAGTCTATAGTTTTTGTAATTTTTCCAGTGTTAAACAATTGTGAGTAGGTTATAAACACATTTATCTAACTTGCGCAGTTTCGCATTCAAGTTTTTAGTATTTTAATATTCTACTATGTGTTTATTTTTCTGAAATCTTCTTTCATAACTATTTAGTTTTACCTTCAGATTTTAGTAGTTTAAGCATTTAAAAAACACAAATATAAAAATATAACTAATTTTATCCAATATAAAGGCAGCAACCCGAGTTGTTTTCAGATGTACTTACATACCCAATTTTCCTTTTGAATTATTTTTGCAAGGTGTTTTCTTCGTGAGTTAACTTGTGAAGTCAGTTGGAAAATTTGTATTTCTCCTCCCCCCCCCCCCCCCCCCTCCCCCCAGTTACAAATGTGAAAAATCATCCATGTGTCAGTCTTATGTAGGCCACTGGAATGCAAAGCTTGCATGTAAAAGTAAAGAAAAAAAATCTGAAGACTTTTTTTTAGCCGTTATGTTTTTCAAAACATACGTTTGCTACCTGTTTTATAAAGTGCGTAGCTGACATTCAAAAATTATTTCCTCAAAAATGTCTTGTTTTCTGCTTGTATCATGCACAGGCCTCATCAAAGGTCAGAAAATATTCTCAAAACTGTAGCTTTTTAGCAATTTAAATACAAATTTGTGTTCCTTCGTGTTAAATATTAATACTAGTAATATCATAAACCCTCTTGCATCTCATGGGACAGGAAGATTACTGGGTCAAAAGGATGTGTTTTCTTCCTTACAGGCATTATACCTTTATGAAAGCTTCAGCTGAAGCGAGTCTTGCATATTTATTGACATTTCTTCAAGGAATGCTTTTCTTTCCCTGAGTCTATCTACTTACTGTGAAGGTTTTGGCAACCACAATTTACTCAGTATAAAATGTTTAAGAACATGATTATGAATATATTTTGACAAAATAGAATTTTTCATACTTCTAGTGGAAAAAGTATTTCTGTTATCTCAGGTTTTGTGCAGCTCTTGGCTAAAGACATTCCTAGCCTCAGTATTTTTCCACTACTGTTAAATATAAGCTGCATATCCTGTTGCCTCTTTAATTTCATTTTCATCTTCAATATATGAAGATGTTTGGGGTCTTCCAGTACATGCGACTTGCACCACATCTTTCTACAGTAAGAGTTAAGAAAGCAATCAAAAATTTTATTCATGCTATAAAGAAGTATTAGTTTTAATTTGCTTTTTCTGCACATAGCACAGTCTAGTAGATTATTTTATTGGTTACTAAGCCCTATGCTTTGATTTTGCAATTAAATATTTGCATTGCAAGTTAAGGTGTATTGTAACAATCTACAAATGGAACTACAGTTCCTGATCCATTAAGCTGCTGAATAACATAGTCTGTTTTCTGATTGCAAATAATATGCTTATCTATGTAATGCTTAATTTATGTGTAATTTATCCTGTTGGATAAGATTTGTGTTGCTGCTGTAAAATTGTATTAGAAAAAGCCATGTGGGTTTAAGAAATTGATACCTTACCCCTTCGGTATGTTTAGACAATACAAACTGCTGAGCTCCTGTGAAAACAGTTTCACCAAGACCTACTGCGGAAGTTCTGTCTGAGCGTGAGTGCTGATGCAGGGCTATGTGCAGCAGCTAAAAAGTTCCTGCTTTTTAGAGGCCCTTGTGGATTTTCTGTGTAAATGAGCATTGTCCAATATTTTAAGCAAGATAAGTCATTCTGTGGCCTTTGAGGTTCCTGGGACCTGAGTTTGCAAAGTCACTTGTGGTAGGATCGGATGACAGCCAACTAAATGAACGTTGAGTTACACTGTTCCTTATTGCCTAAAGCAATATTCCAACTGTTATTGTTAATCATAGCTACTGCTCCAGTTGTACACAACTTACCTCTAACCAAACACTTGCAACGAAACAGTCTGTGCCTACAAACAAAAACTGTGCCAGCTCATTAACTGACGAATTACTACAAACGTAACTACTACTACCAACGCCTCCCCGTAGCAACACTGTGGAAGTTGTTGTCCTGTGCACCACCCGGGGGTGGTGGGGAGATGTGTGCACTGATGGTTACTGTCAGCTGTCACTCGCCTGGGGGTAATCTGGCTGATGCAGACCAGTGTCCATATATGTAGCTTCTCTCTGCAAAGACAGGAGGCAGAGCCATCCCTTCTTGCTCCTCAGCAGTCAGCAACACCGGCATCTTCAAAGGAACTTCCCCCATACTGGGCTGCCGCAACTTATGTGTTCCATAGCTTGCTTAATCAGATGTAATTTTGGCAGACCATGTCGTTACGCGGTTAGTTTTGACTATGGACCTTACAGCTCAACCGTTAGTTTTGCTTCTGTACAGTCATCTTAAAGCCACAATTCTGACATTTGTGCAGGGCAGTTTAGGTGCTGCAGGAAGGCTGTGCAAACTCCGCCACAGATCTTAGACTTTTGTATAAGATAAGTATCTTGTCCAGTTACCAAGCGAGAAGCACTAGTACATATTGTGTATTGCAATGGCTGGTGTGTTTTCAGCCTGTAGTGTAAGATGGAGTGTATATGCTACCCGGTGGCCTCCATATGGGAAATGTGAAAGGATCAGTGTCTTCACTTAGAAGTGTTTAGTGATCCACGTCAGAAGGAATTGAAAATGATTGCTGCAAATCTCACCTACAAACCATTTACAGTGACAGTTTGTGAGCTATGACAGTGTCTCACTGCAGAAGCCTCCCATAGTTTTTGAAGCTAAACTTAATGAAAGCAGGCATCCAGTACGGCTAATGTTTTGGAGAGGCCAATATTTGACATACACTTGCAACAGATGTTAGAAAACTTGATGTTTGATACTGAATTGTGGGGTTTTTTTAAAATTGTAACCAAGGACAAGTGTGCCCTGGGGGCTTGCAGCTTGTAGTCATGGTTCTGGTATAGGTCCAGGATAGGTGTCAGGCTCTTCCACAAATGGAGAGATCTTTGTATCACTGGATCCTTGTATCCAGCTTCTCCATATGGCACTATTTGGATGTTCTTTATGCTTCTAAAATTTTTCCTTGATGTCTTTGGTAAAAGCAGCTGTCAGCTCTGCCTCTCTAGCCATAGGCATATTTTCTTTGCAGCTCCAAGTAGTAAACTAAGGCTCCAGGAACGTTGACAGTGTGTGTGTCATGTGCCACCTCATCTCGGTGCAAGAACTAATTCTTCAGGTATCATTGGGAATTTCCGGTCTCTACCTGGCCTCTTGACCTGTGCATTCCTGTCGGTTCTCTACCAAAATACTTCCTTTTCCTTTCCTGCCATCTCTCTCAGCTGAATCATGGAAACCATGAATAGAACCATAGAATCATGGAAAATGAGGCTGGAAGGAATTTCATTAGAGCATCTGGTCCGAGCCCTGGCCCTGCTTAGAGAAGTGCCGACTTTCTGACCATGTTGCTCAGGATAAAAATATTCATGTCCCAGACCAGAATCTGTATTGTCCCACTCAAAAACTTGCACGCTTATCTCAAAACAAAAATAAGTTTTAACGCACTGGTATCCCTCTCACCTGGGATAGACCAGCAACTCTCCCCCCTTTTTCCCTACTGCGTTTTGAGATAAAAGAGCTGGGCCTGTTGCAGTGAATATGAGAGTGCTCTTCCATAAAAGTGCATATTGCTGTGGTAGTTGCAATAAGAGTAATATGTGTGTTGCTTTGTAATTGAATGATCTGGCGGACAGTGTCTCAGTTTTAGTAGTCTGATGTGCCAGTCGTGTGCTGGGACTGAAGCAGCATCAAAGAAAAAGTACAGGAGATAAAAGACTGTAGGTAGTTGTGTTAGCTATACTGAAACGGTTTTCTACAACAGTAATAAAAATGGAGGCAAATGCGAGCTTTACCTGATGAGACACTTTTAAGTCAGAGAAGCTCTGTAAGTAACAGAAGAAATGACTTTTCTGTAGGTGAAACCACTGTGCCTATACGCTTCTGGGCTGTATGAGATTGAGGTTGTTAGGTGGCTTAAGTGGGGGTTTCATTTCTTTCTTCAGAGTGAATTTATGAATGGAAGTTGTTCTTAAAGGTATAAAATTTACCTGTAATGTTTATGCCAACATAGTAGAGAATCATATGGAGACATAGCCAATTTTGCTTTAACTGTGAAAGTATGTTGTATCTGTAAATACTGTTTATTTTTTATTTGTAATACTGCCGTCATCTGAAATGCATTGACTGAATTACAATTATTTTACTGTTCTTCTCCAGCTTTTTGAACTGAAATCATAGGTATGTTACAACTTTATTGCTGAGACTTTACATACCTTACCGGTTTGTTCTCTCTTTTTAGGTGTCTTGGCTTTTTAATCCAACAAGAAGTGAAATAACAAGTCTAGATAGTGGGAATATAGATGACATTTTAAGTGAGTACTTTGAATTTATTTTTTTTCTTTGTATGTCTGCAGCCACTTATGTGTGTTAAACTTGCAATGTTATTAAATGAATATCCATACCTTTGCTTTGAAAAAATGAATTGTAATTGGCGTCAAAGTATGAAATGCCTATGATCAAAATTAGTTGTTTGAAATAATGTATCACTCAACAAATTACTTCTTTGTAATCTCAATGAGGATTTGAAGTGTCTTAAGAAAAATAGCTGGTATCTTGTTTGCAGAAGGGAATGCTTCATTATATAACCAAAATCTGTCAAGACAGCATTTTAAAAGTTCCCCCCAAAATAGCAGCAACAGAAGCCCACAGTGATGGGCCTTAAGTATGTTGCTTGTTCAGCTATGTTTTTCCTCAAGTTAAGCATTGTCCTGATTCCGCTGGTTCATAGAAAGGAGGCTCATAAATTAAATACATGTGTATTCCTTGTCTGAAACCTTTTTGTCTGAAAAGTATGGAATTTGCCTGTATCTGGTTGCCTTCACAGGGAAAAAATTATTACATCATTTCAATATATTAAAAAAAAAAATAATCTGTATATTCTTTTATTTAGGTCTGTACTAGAATCTGCCTACTATTGCAGGATTGCTTTGTGTGCTAAATGTATCATTAGGTGATCTGTTTGTAAATACTATTTATACAGTGCAAAATACAGACTCCTTTTGAAAATGTTATTCATAAAAGGAAATATATGCCAAGTAAGTACTTGTAAAATTTAGCCTATTACTTTCAACAAATACTTTATGCCTTGGAGGTAACGCTGAATTTGTCTGTGCTTGTTAATTTCCTGTTTGCCACTTGCATTCCTTGCTGATAACGAAAATCTTAAAGCCATAATTTTAATCAAAACTGTAGCTTTTCCCAGATTTATCAAGAGTCATCTTTTCCAGCATGTTGTCTTTATCAGGCTTCCATCTTCTTAATCTTCACTTGTAACTCCTTTATAACTTTGTCAATAGTGTGAAGTCGTCTAGCAACATTTCTGCTTTATAAAGCTGTAGCTGATATTCTGTAGTTCCAGTATTTATTTCAAGGTTTCTGGGTTGTTGTTTTTTTTTCAATATCTAGGCCACTAGTACTAATAAAATTCAATTTACAACATCATTGTTATATTGTGTAAAGACCCCAGTTTATTGGGCAGGAGATTTGTCCTTCTAGTTTTGACATATTTTCTGCTTTTTTTGGTATTGAAAAATAGTGTATAAGAGCGTTATTTCACTCCCTCATCATACATATCCCTATAGTATTCCGTTTTTTTCAAGTGTCCCTTAGCCTTTTTCTGGTTTTGGGACTGAAGATCTCAAAACTTTTTGCCTTAGTATCCAGCTGCTTTGCAAATAAGGCAGGTAAGGACTGACCAGAGCAGGCAGGTTGCATGTTCTAACCTAAATAGTTGACATTTCAGATTTCAACTGTTTTTTAACACTTATGAATAATCTAGATAATGCTTAAAAGATACAATAAAGTACAACTTCTTGCTTTGAGTGCCTTAATTTTAAATCCAGAATTACTTTTTGTTTCATGTGTCATTTACTACTTTTGTGTCTTAATAACTTAAGTATTGACATTTTTAATGTCTAATATATCAATAAAGTCAATAAAATACTTGGCTGAAGGCCTCTTTCATCACTTTACCATTTGATATAGATTTTATTTCAGATAAGATTTATCCTAGCAGTTTTCTAGCAGTCAGACTAAGTGGAATGCTGAATAATCTAGAAATATTTGCTTTTATAGTTTTTGGGAATATATATTATCACAGATAACATATTACTAAGAAGTCTGCCTCACAATGTGACATTGGGTTTTTTCTTTTTCTTTCCTCTCAGACAATGCAGATGTCGCTTTAGTTAATTTTTATGCTGATTGGTAAGTTATATAAGTTTTTTTTTTCTATCTTTAAACTTCTGTCTTTTGAAAACTGTCACGTTTGGCTTAGTTTTCTAATTAAAAATACAGTGGTATGTTGCATTCAAACTATTCTTTCCTGGTTTTTTTTATGTCCTCGTTACTTCCCCTTCTGTTGTTCTGTCATCTTTTGTTCATTCAGAGCTTCTACCAAAAAAGGAAAAAGGCTTCTATAGTAGTATGGAATGATGTGCTATGTAATTGATTTTTTTTTTTTAATTCTTTTTTCTTTTTTCCTCTTAGCAAGACTTAGCTCCTTAACACGGGATAGTCCAAAATATTCCATTTTCCTCTATGTTAATACCGTGCATGTATGCTGGAAAGAAAAAGACTTGAAATTACCCTAAAAATCAAATTCTTCTGTAATCTAGAAGACCTTCCGAGTGGAGAACTAGAGAAATTATAATTGAGGGATGAAACCTGAGCAACTGGAAAATGAAAGAACTTGGGGGTGAGATTAGTTAGACATTGGGAAAGACATACTTAGAGGGACCTGTTTACTTGAAATTATGGTGTGGTTTTTTTTAAAAAAACTTGCGTATAAAATCATCATTGGAATTAATTTATACACCCTTTTTTTTATTGTCTAAGAAGTAACTTTAAATATTCTGTTCTGCTCCATTAATATTTTCAAAAGATCTTTAGCAAGAAAGAAACCAGAAAAGTATTCAGAGAAAATAAAATTTTACATGCAAATTAATGTAGAAAATTAGATTAGAAAAATAAGTAATTTTCTGTCTTCCTTGATTAAAGTAATCTTGGATGTAAATACCTTTTAGATGTAAACTGATATATAAACTGAAGCACTGCACTTGAAGTATTCCTCTCCCTGCTGTTTTGCTTTGTGAGCATAAAATGTTGGCCTTCAGAATCAAAGGATGTGTGGGTGATGAGACTTCTGATTCCTTTCACCTCATTCACATCCCATTATATGGCTAAGTCTGTAGGTCTGTACGGCCTAGAAATAGCAAGTGCACAGAGCTTTACATGAAAAATTTACAATTTGTCTTTGCTGATAATTCATTCAACTAGTAGCAGGCTAATTTTAATTGTTTTTTAAAAGTGATTTTGAAAATTTTGTACCCAGTCTTTACATGTAGAATGAAGTTCTCAGTAAAGACGCTTATAATGCCTTCATTTAAACTTTGCATGAAGATAGACATTACACTAATCTAAATCAGTTTAACTTTTGTATATACCTGTCATTTTATAGACAATTTTTGTGTTCAATTAGTTTGCATCTGTTCATTTGCTACCGCAGACTAAATTGATAAAAGGCACATTTAAACCAACAGAATTTTTCTTTGGAGAGATTGCATTCATTTACCAAGCTATTTGTTTTAAATGTCTTTCTTTATAATGAATAGTGCAACTAAGTAACTTGTTATGTAAGAAACTAGGTCTAATCTCTTACTTGTTCTGCATAGAATTATGCTATAAAGGCTGCCTTTTAAAATAAGTAAATAAATGAAACATAAGATGGTTATTTTCAGTTTGTGATCTGCAGATACCTGGACTACTTCAAAAGGTTTTATTAAAGATAACCAAGGAAAGTAAACCTATGGAGAGTAAATTTACTACACTGAGATGTGGGGTGTTGCCAGTGAAAAATCACTTCTGGACTTTGCAAAAGACAAAATGCAAGAGGCTAAAAATCCATGTTCTGATACTTCTGTAATAGAGGGGAAGATGCCATTATTTTAAAACTTGATATAGTAAGGTAACAAGCGTCCTGTTTCAGGACCTTATTAACACAACTCTTTCTGCAAATCCCCACTGTTACTGAATCCTCTCTAGAATAGGTTTGCTTTGAATGTAAAGATTTGCATATGTTTGCAAGTCGATTCACATTATAGTAGGCCATAATTTTAAAACATTACAGCCTTTATTATGATCATTACACGTAGGCATTCTGTAATAACCCCTCAAGGTAGCGTACTGCCAGCCTGTGATGTAAGGTGACCTTTGAATGAGAATAGATCAGTTTCGCTAATGTAGATACTCTGCTACGAGGGTGGAGAAGATTGAGGGACAAGGAAGCCATATGTAACACGTATGCTACAAAAATGTGTAGCATACACGCGTTGCCCAGAATCAGGTTTCTTTCAGAAAATGGCCTTAAGCCCTGTTTGTATTTTGAGAGCAAAACCTACCTTTTGACTGGAGTGTTTGCTGTTGTAGACATAAGAGTGTCTCCAGGTGATCACTGCTAAGTTTATGCAGGTCTTCAGTGCGGGCTGGTTTATTGCAAGTCTATTTCATAAGGTCTCATTCTGAGAACTTCTACAGTGCTGTTATATGTCTTCAATTTAAAATTCTACCATGTGTTTAAAAGAACAGAATATAAAATAATTTTATTGACATATTAATAATGGGCTTGTGCACTAATGATACCCTAAATTCCCCAAAGCCACCAAAAGCATCTTTACAATCCTACAGCCTTTTCCATGGGCAGACATGACTGGAAGAAGGGACCCATGGGATTCTCTTTGTTCATAGTGCTGTAGTAGCAGTCTTGAGCAATAATATAAGCAATATTATAACTTCTATTGTTGATCCTTATAAAGTTCTCTGCTATTTCTTGAAGGTGTTAGTTGCTGAATAATTGAATCTCAACAATCTAAGTAACTTACTTTATTATAGTCTTTAAACTACTTCCCCAGGGATAATTCAGGTAGAAAAAATGAAGACCAGACTTTCTGAATAGAATATATTTCCTAGAGGCTTATAAGTGATTAATGGTGTTTCTTAAGCAGATAAAGCAAGGGGGCACATCTTTAACTATGTATTCTTTTAGAATGATTTTTTTTTTTTTTTTTTTTTCCCTACTTGAATTATTCAAGTTACTTTTGAACCTATTGGTATCCAGATACTGGAATGATTACAAGTAGATGTTCTTTTCCAATAGATTTTCTTTTTTTTTTTCCTTCTTTTTCCTTCAAAGATTGAAATATTCTGAGTCATCAATTAAAATATTTCAAATTAATATTTTGAAGTTGTGATTTTTATTTTCTATCCACAGGTGCCGCTTTAGCCAAATGCTGCATCCCATTTTTGAGGAAGCTTCTAATGTAATTAAGGAAGAATATCCAGATAAGAATCAAGTGGTGTTTGCTAGAGTAGACTGTGATCAGCATTGTAAGTAAATCCCGATTTAGGTTTTTCTGTGCTATCCTGCCAGCAAGTTACTCATATTGAAGAATATACTAGACAGCAATTTAAAGTGTAGTTGGACCTGCCCCATCATTTAGCCCAGAGTTGCTTCTGTACATCAGTGAACCTGTTCTTCCAAATTTGTCAGGGCAATCTCCAGTGTTGCTTTCTCATTGCATCCATAAACATGCACTTATATCCATTCAGCCTGTCTTATTTAATGGGGGGAAAAAGACCTGAGATTATAAATTGAATGGGTTTATTGAGGGATTAGAGAAGCACTACAGCTACAAATGGTGCAGATCTTCACAGCCAAGAAAAGGGAGGGCTAAGCTGCCATTGTCAGCATCAAAACGATGTTCTGCTCACATCTTGGTTCTTTCTTGCAGATTTAAAAGTCAGTAAATCCACTCAAGCATCTTCCACTGGCACCATCTTGTGCTCTATTTTGTGTGCATGCAGGTAGTTGGCCAACAATAAGAACACCTGTTGTGATCTTGAAA
The DNA here is from genome assembly GCF_964106895.1 of Numenius arquata. Taxonomy (NCBI): domain Eukaryota; kingdom Metazoa; phylum Chordata; class Aves; order Charadriiformes; family Scolopacidae; genus Numenius; species Numenius arquata. The sequence continues at coordinate 34,188,029 of NC_133579.1, read as the reverse complement.
GAGAACTCAAGCATTAAAAAAATAAAAAATTTAAGGGAGCGAACGGTATCAACTCAGTTTCTGAGATGTAAGAGAAGCTGATTCCTCAAACTGTTGGGAGTGGCCAAGGACATTCTGTTTTGTCCTTTCCCGAAGATCAGTAAGACCAGTTCATGATCACAGGAAACTTAAATGCCTCTGGGATGAATCACTGAGATATCAGACCCCCTTTACAGCCATAGCTGGAAAAGATGTGGAAGTATTCACCTAGGGTGTGTGAGCAGCTCTGAAACATTCACCTGCCTTCCTAAGTTGCAGTGGTATGGATGTGTTGGGAAACTGTTACAAAAACTTAAGCGTATGTGTTCTTGAAGAGCAGCTACATTAGACCCACAGTTGTAAAATCTCCTCTGAGCAGATCTCTTCTAGTGCATTGAATACAGTGAGAAGGGTGCACTTGTGTAACTGCCTGTAGCATTTCCAGAGCAGCAGCAGAATGGAGAGGTGTGGCTATTCTTATTGTGCTTCGTAAGATATGCTTTAGTCTCCTTGACTTACAAGTTCAATAGAATTTTTTTTCTTTCACCTAACAGAGACAACATTGTAACAAGAATGTTTTCCTACCTCCTTCCTGAACAGCCTTTTCTAGAATCATAGATTTCTAGGGGGCTGTGGTGGGTTTTTGTTTTGGGGGTGTTGGGTTTTATTAGTTCGGTGGGGTTTTTTGGGCCTGGCATACCTTCCCAGAGCTCAAATACTTAATTACATTCTCAGCTTCTTTCTTTTTCACACTTGGTGTTCTTTGCTTCTGATCATGTGTCTGTATCCGTCTATATGGTGTGTACTTGGGAGATCTTAACCAAAAGCATAACATTAACTATTCAAATTTGCCATCCCTAAAAGTCAATTTTCAAGTAAGGCAATGAAATCCTTTGGAGGAGTATATTGAAGGCAAAGCCTGATATGCAGTCTTTGCTGACGTTTTCTTATTGAGCGTTTTGTCTGTCTTTGTTCTGAGATCTACTGCAGGATCTACCCGAGTAAACTACTCTTGATCTTTTGCCACTGCGATTGTAGAAAATAAATGTGTGCAGTTGTAGCACACATTCTGACTGGTTTTGTATCAGCTTGTTAAACCAGTCGCTCTACATACTTGAAATTACTTTTGCATATACTTTTGTATATATTTTATCACTTTCATTGGCTAAGAAAACTCTGCTGCCTTTTCCCCAGCCTCTCACCACCCCAGTACTTGAAACACTTTATGAGCTTGTTGCTTGATCTTCTCACATGCTCACTTAATTGAGCTCATCAGAGCTTGTTACAGAGAGCCAAGGCCTGGATGGCAGAGGAGATGCTACAGCAGAGATTATCTGCCTTCCCCTGGGAGTAGGTGTAGTGAGCTTAACAGTCTGAGGCAGCCAAGTGTTTTGGTCGGTCTTCTTATTGCTGGAATACCACAAGTTCTCTGTATTTACTCTGTCCTTAATTTAAGAAGTAGATGAGCATGACTTCTGCTGCAGAAGTTGCAAAATGTGAGAATTAAAAATAAAATCCTATAATCACAGACCAGGTATCTTTCCCAATCTGCGTTATCGTTTTGAATTAAATAGCAAAGCTGTGTATGTCAAAGCCATTCCTGGTTTCTAGTGTTGATTTGCTGGGTTGTAAGCAATGGTACATTTCCTGGCACATGGTTATTGAGTATGTCCTAAAGTTTCAACTATTTTAACTTTGATTTTAACATATGTAAATAGCAGTTTTTCAGTAAGAGGGTGGATGCTACTATATTATCCAGCTTGGGCCTGCTGTAGTAGTTTACTAAATATTAGAGTCAAGATTGTCATTATCTTTTTTCCCTGTTTTACCTTTATATTTTTGTATGTGTTCACATACTTTAGCAATACTAGGTTTATGCCAATATTTTGGGGTTTGTTATCCCTGCAGATTTCATACCACTAGCAGTTCACTATTAGGATGATATTCTAGAGGTGGTGGATTATTTGCATTACAAATGATCTGTTTCTTTTTGAAGCCAAGACTCTGTAGGGAATCCAAATAGCTGATTTCAGGCCACTCAAAAACAGCTTTCAGAATGGTCAGCCAGGCATAGATACTTTCCATTTAATGCACTATTATTGAAGCACACTGCAGGGCCCAACAGCTCACACCAGCTTCTGAGGGTAAAGCAAATTAAAGAGAATTATTGATGCACTGCCAAATGTTTGATGCTTAATGACAAAACCATCATTCTGTCTGCTTTTATAGCCAATATAAAGATGTTTTTCTGGAAACTGATAGGCCCTAATGTCATTAAATACAAAATCTAAATATTAACACTATACTAAGCCTCTGTATTTGTTGTATTTTACATCAGTTTATAATCTTGTGGAAGACAATTATAACTGAAATGTGTAAGTTAAGTCATCAGGCTGTTTTTAAGATGGTGTGGAACATAGGCTAAAGGTAAAGCTGTTGAAGCAGGTAGTTGAAACTGGTACTCTTTCAATTTCCAAGACCTCATCCTTTTATAAATATCTAAGTTCTACTACATTGTTTGCTCTTAAAATCTTCAGAGGTTTTGGTATGTTTGACTTAGTAATTCACTTACCTTAAAAATTATGCACCTCTATTTTAAGTGTAATACCTAGTAAAAGTGACCTCCCAAATAAAATCATAGAAGATCTTTCTGCATATATATTATTGGAAGGTGGTTTTTTTGGTGGGTTCCTTTTTTTGCTTGCTTGTGGTTTTTTTGTGGGTGGTGGTGGTTTGTGCTTTGTTTTTTTTATCCTTTGTGTTTAGTGTGTTTAGTAGCAAGGTTAGAAACTTACTTGGTAACATGGATTTTCTCTGTTTCTGTTCTCTGTGAGTGAATGTTGCAATATAGAACTCATGTTTCTGGAGGAGAGTTTGTATTTTGAACAATTTCTATGAATTCAATATTACCAGTACAGAATTCTTATAAATTAAAATATGCATTGGGGTTTAAATTTTACTGCACCATTATTTCCTTTGGTTTCTGAGTTAAAAAATAAAAAAAAAAAAGCTGGTTTGAATAGATCTTTGTGTTTCCAAACAGAAAACAGCTTCTCTCCAGTAGGGTGTTGAGAGGGAGGTGCTTTGCTAGTTTGCTCGTTTGTTTAGGGAACTCTTGTTCTTTCTTTCAAAACATCCATGAGTGATACTCTCATACAGTAAGTACAGTGAGCTGCTGATCTCTCTGGGTCTGGCCATCCTGGTAACATGTGCTAATGGTAATCTTCAGAGAGTTACTTAGGTTGTATTGCTGCTGTGCCTTTGGTAAGCAAAATAACTTGGTACAATAACAAATTTGGAGGTTCATAATGAACTATAAATGAAACTGTAAGCAAGGATGAGGATTTAATGGCATTTCTAACACTTTGCCTGGAAAAAAATACTGGTCTGAGAGAGTTATCTTTGGATAAAATAAAAAGTGGAAGGGATTCAGAGAGGCTGTTGACAGCTCTCCTCAGGAGAGCCATTTTGTTAGCCTGTCAGAAAAGGTTACGGGATACCTACTGATGAGTCCCTGCTAAGAGGAGGCATGGCTGTTGTGAATGCTCCTTTGCAGCAGAAGGTGGTCTAGATTTGCTGTTTCCCAGCTTCTTAGGAGCTGAGTTTGGTGTAGAACATTGATGTTCTTGTACCTGTTTTGGTCCAGCGTACAAGTCGCCAGTATCACAATCATTGGTGTAGGATGCCTAGTTTAGATAGTGTCTCCATGTCCTTCCTAATTCTGCTTCCTATTAATACTCCTAGGTCTTATGTTTGTGTGCAAGTGTCATGAGAGGAGTAATTTAACTGGGGAGAATTAATGCTGTATTATGAAATACTTAACAATAAGTAGTGCTGCATGCAGGAAAGTAGTAGGCAAAAAGGCCTTTTAAGTGAACTGAACTTGAGAGAGAGTGTGAACTTAAATGAAAGGTACCTATCAAAGACAGATTTCATTTCTTATCTGTAGTGTGCCCTGGCAGGTAGCCTGAGGGACTTCAAAAGATGTGATTGATCTCAAGTGAGCAAGCGGAATACTCATTTGGTAGTCCCAGCTTCAAATATACAGCTTCGAGATGGAAGGTGTTGCACAAGGGTGAGGAAGGGTTAAGGTGATTTGGCACAAAAAAAGGATTACTGTTAGAACCTGTAATTTCAAGATATATATATATGTTGAATTTATATAGAGAGCTATGCAAGTCCTATAAACATCATGTTAAAACAAAATTAGAAAATGCCGTAGCTTGGGTTTGTGCTAGCTCTTCCTCAGACAACATGAAGATCTTCCTTAGAACAAGGGACACTACGAGTATTTTCAGAAGTTATTTTTATATGGCGTTTGAGTTTTGGAACTTTGATTTTTCTTCCAGATTGTTTTTCAGGCTGTTGTAGTGCTCTGTTTGGCATGTGAAATGCTTCAGGTGGTGCCTTATATTATGAGATGCGCATTTGGAATAATTATCAGTATTGTTCAAATCCTAGTGGACGCATTTTTCAAGAGCCAGTCCTGTAGACTTAAAATATAAATATTTACTTGGTGGCATGACCCTAGAAGACTATGACAGTGGACTGGGTTAATGGCAGGGTGGTATCCTGACACCTATAAATATTGCTGGTCCGTCAGTGTGAAGGACCTTCTTAACTACGTTGTGAGTGGGAGCCTGCTTCGATATAGTGTGTCTCGATTCAGTGTTTCAACTTATTTGTCATTGTGCATTCAATTTTAATTTAGTGACATGAACATGAGATTGTGATGTGATTGAATGTATGAGCCATAGTCTCTGGACAGTGTTTTGAGGTGTTAACCTAGAGCAATGAAGTCTGAAGCCATCTGGGAATCAGGTCACAGGCTGCGTGGTTACTTGAAGCTGTAGTTTAGGTAATGTGTATATAGGCTGTGTGAAATGCCAGGCACCCTCAAAAAATGAGTTTTGGCATTCCTTTGAATAGAGGAACAAATGATGCTTAGACAACAGAGAAGTGGCTAACAATGCAAGAGATACGGTAAAGATATGGACCACAAACGATAGCTCATAAAGGATGTTTTCTTGGAGAAGCTTGCTCAGTAGACATTGTGGGAGACTGTCTTATAAGACCTGAGTGTAAATGTCAGGCTCCATGTAAAAGTCTCTTTCAAAACAACAAAAGCTGCTGTCTCATCCCTATTGTAAGAGGCAGATTTGCTTTCTTTTCAGTAGTTCAGGAGAAGTATCAATACAGCCTGTCTATGAAGAAAACTGAGTGACTGTGAAGACTTTCCTCTTTGATTATGTGGAACGAATACTAGAAAATAGTCTGGGCAGTTTAGAAATGGTTGGATGCCAACAGGTATTCGTGCAAAACAGGGAGGAGAGAATCATCTCTTTTCAACAGTCATTGCTCTGCTTGAAATTTCTGATTTGTAGAAGATGAGAAGGTGATAAAGTATGTCAGTAGCTCCCTATTATAACTAGTGTGAAACTGTTCTGGTGGCATAGACACTAGGCTTGTGATTTAATGATTAATTGGGCAAAATACAAACTCAAGGTTTGTACTTTCTGTACCTTAGTACCTGAAGAAACTGTAAAGTTGTAGCTGGGGGACTTTTTTTTTTTTCTTTAGGTATGTTATCTTTATCTGATTCAAATACTACTTTTCATCAGAAAATGGGCCGTGAGACTGGAAATATTTTTAAATTTAATTTAGGATTTACTATAACTAATGCGATCTATGAATGAGTTCAAACAATATTCCATGTATTTGCATTGTATATTTCCAATTTTAAAAGGAATATAATTTTGTAGTTGCTCTGCTTATGCTAACTCTACCTGTATCAAATGCCAGGGCTTAATGAAGCATTTAAGATTTACTCTATTTGACTTTTGAATGAATTCAAACAATTTTTCATGTACTTGCATTTTATATTTTGTAAAAAGATGGTTTTCAAATACTTACTTGTATAGGACTGTCATCTCTCTGTGTTAGTTCAAATACCAGTATTCATGGAATCTCAATGTAATTTGTAAAGAGCATGCAAGTTCTGACTTATGAAATAATGTTTGAATTCAGTCTTGGGAGTGGGCATTTTATTACCATTAATTTTTTTACACAACTTCAGCACTTGATGAGGATTCACATTCCTAGGGACTGCAATAATAATTTCAGAGAACCTTCAAGACTCCCTGAATGCCCATTCTGCAACCTGTGCATCCTCCTATAACTGTGGAAATAACCCAAAGGAAGAAGTCCATGTTGTGAAACAAAGTGTAATTTTGGTGTTCTCTTGCCATGGAGTTCTGTAACAGTAACAGCGTTTAATCTCGATGTGTTTCTGTGAAACCTTGGTATGTAGTGCTCCTTGTCTCTAAAGAGACCTTGGTCAAGTTTTGATAGACTGATGTACCATCAGACCAAATGTCCTTCTGTCAACAGAAGAGAAAGGCAGCAAACGCCTGGTTGCTGATGTTGTTTGTCTTCTGCTGAGCAAATATAAAGTGATTCCTCCCCCGTGATACTTGCCAACTTCTTGCAGGCAGCTCTTAGGTACTTTAACTGAAAAAATGATGGAATTTAAAGGAAGAAAAAACTATCGATCTAATACTTGTTAACTTGTTAACATTGAATATATTTGCATCTTCCCTTGAGAAATTTGTATTAATTTGAAATAAAAGTAATCTGAATTGAGGACATAAAATGTTTTACCCTTAATTTTAACTGTAATTAGTGCATTAAATATCCCAGAAGATTTTCTTAGGAAACAGTCAAGTCCTTTCTTGGTCAAAATTTATATTTCGTGATATTTTAATATTGATGCAAAGCTTGTTAGGAACTGGGCTTAGCTAGTCATGCTTTTAAGCTTACTGGTTTGAGGGATGCTAAAGAACATTTTTATGGAGTAGGTATGTTTCTTATTCTTTTGCTGTGTATGTTTTTTCAGTCAGTTGGGGAATGACTTATTTCCAGTTGTGCAGGGTTTTAATTTTGGTTTGCAACTGAGGTGTGTATGTTAGCTGCCCATTTTCAGCAGTTTGCTCATGACAGCTGCCTCTAAATAATAGTTTTCACATGACTCCTGTCTCTATTCTCTTTAAGAAAGAGTAAGATAGAAGGCAAACCTGCTTTGCGGTAAATATGTAATTGAGAAGAAAGGACCTGAAGTGCATCCTTTGACTTCTAAGGAGTCAGTGAAAAGTAACAGGACATGCATCCAGACTATGTACCTTCCTCTCCGTTGACTGGATGAAACTTTCCTCTGTCTCCAAAGGACAAATTGGTCCTCACCCTTTACTTGAGAGAGAAGGGGAAGCGGGGTGGGTGTGGTTGACTGGAATGAGTCACCTCAAAGGATTAAGCAGCTCTGGAAAGTGGGCAGATTGCTCCTATTTAGGGATTTAGTTGGATTTAAGTACAAACAGGATTGAGGTTTAGGTAAACTGCATCCCACTCTCTAGTAAAGAACACTCAGTTTTCAAAGGGGCTGTGAGATATTTTTTTGTTGTTGTTGTTTCTAGATATATTTCCCTGGGGAAGAGTGAACAGGAGGGCATAATTAAAGCAAAAGGAAAGTGCTTGTGGAAATCTACTTAGCATTATGTGCTTTGTTCCTATTGTTTGGTTTTAGTCTTGTTTTCCTGAGAATCCATAGTGTATCTGGTTACCTTGTTTCTTCAGTTCTTCCTCATAAAAACTCCTTGAAAGTTTTGGCTGAACTTCAACCACATCTGAAAGAGGGAAGAATATTCAAAGCTATTAACTACTTACAAAATTTGATTAAAGTGGTTGCTGGATACTGGAGATGCACAAAACCAATTTCTGCACTGTAGGAAAGGTCACTGTAAAAACTCAAAGCTGATGGGTCCTGCTCAGTGTGCTCTGAACCAGTTGCTGGTGATGTATAAGTTTCCCCGTCAATGCGTAGCTGGGAACCAGCTGTGACACCTATTGCAACTTTCTGTGTCCCAGTGATTAACCACAGTGGAAGAGGGACAAAGGGGCACTTAAAGTACTCTGGTGGGGCATAGTGAGGAACCAGATTATTGCCTTAGTATTGGTTGAAGATAAGGAGCACAAGATGCGCATTTGTGGAAAACAAAAAATCGATTCTGCTCAGCTTTCTTCTTTGCTCTTCTAATTTTACTGTAAATTTATTCTTCTTCTTTTACATTTGTAACTCTCGTGAATAAATAACATATAGTTAAATAGCTGACCTGTTATATAAAGGTGAAAATAGCTAGTGCTCTTATGCTAGATGAATGCAAATACATGTTACTTTGTTGTATGAAGCTCTGTGCGGCCCAAGTCTAGAAGAAAGCTGGCTGCATGTATAGATATACAGGAAGAAATGTCTTGAAGGGAATGCTGACACTGGTTGACCAGAGAGGTGTTTGCCTTAATTTAGATACCTGAAATTTTGTGTTCCTTCAAAACCTGAACAGCTTAGAACTGTAATAGCAGTCTTCTGGCCTTTATAGGATTCAAGAAATATATTGCATAGGGTTCATGTTCTCTAAAAATTAAGACTTGGCAGATATATTTCCAGCGCTGTGATTGATAAAAATCCTAGTTTAAAGGAAAATAGGGGATGATGTATTTTATTAAAGTTTTCTCATGTGGATTAATTAACTGAGATTTGGCAAGCTTTTAAGATTCTCATGTTCTTGTTATGCTCTTAAATTGGTTTTCCCAGTTGTTTGTAGGAAGTGTACTAAATGAATATAGCTGACCAAGTCGGATCTTTACTTACCCCAGATTTTGGTCATGACTTTATGAAGATCAGTATATGTGAGAAATACTGTAGCTGCTACCCATTCTCTCTCCTATGGTGGTGTTTGGGTTTTGCTTTTTTTTTTTTAGTTTGTTCTTGTCTAAAGATGTAGAACTACTGGTTCAGAGATTCCATTTACATGCACACACATACATGTATAAGATACCATGTTCAGTGTATTTCTGTATTTGTAGGGTTTTGGTTTTATCTTCTTAATTTCTTTTTAGCGGATATAGCGCAGAGATACAGGATAAGCAAATATCCAACTCTGAAACTCTTCCGGAACGGAATGATGATGAAGAGAGAATACAGGGGCCAGAGATCTGTGACAGCAATAGCAGATTATATCAGGCAGCAGAAGAGTAACCCTATTCGGGAGGTCCAGGATTTGGAAGAAATTAGTTCTCTTGATGTAAGTCTTTCAATTTTGTTCCTTTTAAATGTATATATTTTTTTTTTGATGTTGAACTAGTGAAATGTAATGTATTTGAAGTACATATTTACTTTTTTTCCATGCAGAAATGTTGTGAGCATTTGTTTTATTTTTTAACTGAGTAGAAAACTGGATCATTTCCAATATTACAAATTATTACATTATAATCACTTTTAACTGCATTCATTTTGTTACGGTAACTTCACTATCAAATCACTTATTTTACCTGTAATCGTTTGAAAAGAATCATATGTTATATTTGATACGATACTTCTAATATTCCTTACTGGAAAAATATCCACAAGAATGCTTCTCAGTATTGAAAAGGCAGAAAAGAAAAAACTTTGGCACAGTTATTGACTGTTGAATGAATGGCACCTCTGTATTTAATATACTTAGGGAGTAATGATAGTTTTTGATAGCTTTAGGTAATTTATAATTTAACCTTTGTTTTTACAGCGCAGCCGAAGAAATATTGTTGGATACTTTGAGCAAAAGGACTCTGACAATTACAGAACCTTTGAAAGAGTAGCGAATATTTTGCATGATGATTGTGTATTCCTGTCTGCCTTTGGGTAAGTTCTGAAATTTGTTGATTGCATGGCTTCATTATTGAAATTATGTTAATGAATTGTACATAATTTAATTGAATGGACTTCTTTGATACTTTCAGTGTGGCATAACTGAAGAGACTAGACCTTAACAGATAAAAACACCAAAAGAAGGATAGGAGGAAGGGGGAGAGAACTCCTCCTGCCCTTAAAGTTTCAGATTTCTCCTTGCTATACAGATTTAAAGCAATATTTAAAAATATTAAAAGATCTTCACTGGAGGAAGAAGAATAAATTGGGAGTGAGTGATTCCCTTTTTAAGTAGCATAACAAAATGCAATTATAGATTCCTTCTGCAGTGTTTAATGTCCTAGCGCTAACCAATTTAAAGTGATTGGGCATTAATGTGAATGCAGTGGTTTGCAGTCTACCCATGGTTGCAAGATGAGGAATTCACATGGGTTATACTTGCTTTTGTACCGCATAGAGTTACCCTGAGGCGTTTTTGAATTGGATGTAGTGAAGGATAGTGGAGAAACTCTGAGGATGTATCAGGGTAGAAAATGTTTCATTTGTGTGAACAAAATTTGTTGGCCATCAGTAATGCCTCTTCCAACATGTCTCCAAAAAGAAATTTGGGTGTGGGGGAGAGTATTTGTGATGTGCAGGAGTACATGTGACTTTCCTTTCCTTCAGTTCCCAATTAGGTATCCTATGACTGTGTAAGCAGCCTTGGCCATGAGAGAATAATCAAATCTTGTAAATCTGTGATCTGTAGATCCATCAGTTTTATCTCCAAAGAATGGCCATTATCTCAAATGTTTTCTGACGAGTGCATCCATACTTGTTCTTAGGACAGCCAGTCTGAGCTATTAGAATTTAAAATTATTTTTCACCCCATCATATGACTTTTCTTTCTTTTCAGGAATGCCTTTAAAATAATCATTAAAAGATAGCAATGCTGTCGTTTGAGTCTGTTCTTCTTTGGTTTGCTATTTGTCAACTTTGCATAATGAGAAATAGTCTCCCACCACTCAGTGTTAGAATCTGGTTGTTGGATGCCATTCTTGAAATAGTCGCTATGGGGTTTCTATTTTTTTTTTTCTTTAGATATAAGCAGTAAGCAAACATTATGGAACAGATCAAAGATTGATTGTTTGGAGTTTATTTTAGCTTACTACAGGTTTGAACATGACAGCTCACATTACCATATATACCCATTGAACTCTGTCCACAGCAAAACCAAAAATCCCTCCCAGGGGCTGTTAGGATGCTCAGTCAGAAGAGTTCAACCAATCAGTGCCAGCTCCCCGTGGAAACATTTTGCTATATATAATCTGAATAGAAAACACTGTTATATAGCCAGTATCTCCCTCGGAAGTCTTTTAACATGTAATTTTTTAGGAAGCTTGAGAGCCACAGCCACTCAGAGATGAGAACATTTAATTTCGAAGGTTGCTGTCTGGAAGGCTGCACTTTAAAACATTAACAGCTCCAAGCTGGAAAGGGAATGGGAGTCTGCAGAAGATACATGCCTGCTGTGCAATCTGTAGTTACATGGGCAGGTTACAAATAATCAATTTGACAGGAAAAAAATTAATTACTTTGCTAACTTCTGTCAAGGCAGAACTGTTCCCTGCTATGCCAAAATTATTCTGGCTTTAGGTAGTTCTAATAGTTTATTTTAAAACTGCATTAATGGTACTTAGTTGCAGATCATCTTGATGCTTAAAACTATTATTGAATCAACTGATCCTTACAGTTAAGATCTGAGGTAAACACAGAGCAAGATTAAGGAGAGAAGACTTGTAAGCAGGAGATAGGAGGGATACTGATGAAGAGATAGGGGTAGATAGGGGTAGATTTTAGAAGTAAAACTAGAGAGGGATAAATCTGCAATGTTTGTAAACATGAACGAGAATGGCCTTGTGCCATTGAGCCATAGCATAGGAAGCCAAATGCGGAAAACAAAAACAAACAGCCAAAAAATACTTTTCTTAAAAGGCTATGATGAACTGTAGGTAACTCATGTAAGAGAGTGACCAATCTAGGAACTGTTCTAATTTTATGTTAGCAAGCAAATGGGGGGGAGGGAGTTGTGTGGTTCTAAGAGGTTCACCTTCTACATTATTGCTTCAAGAAGAGACAAAATGCAAACTAAAGTGTTTCCATTTTGGTAGCTGTTTTAAAAAGGTGTATCTTCAGGCATTTGCGGGTTTCACATCATGTCCCCACTAGGACTTATCTGAAATAAATCAGTCACAACTGCAGCTACTGAAGTGGAAGAACACAGAAGAGGACCTTTTGGGTTCCACCACAGGCTTACCCTAGAGCATATATTTCATTATAGATTATTATCAGTTTACCAAGCAGTGATTGGCAGGTGGCTTCTATGTCTTCACTTTCTTCTTATTCAGTAAAGGATTGTCTGGGATGTGAGTGGTTTACCTCAGTGGTGATGGTCACAAGCCTAATTTCACATTATGGGAGCAGTCATCATGTCTTGAATAGAAAAATGCATTTTAAAATACACGTCTCCAAACTGGTGCAAATACTGATAGGCGTAACATAACTATGCAAGACATCTTTTGTATGTGATTAGAAAAGGATAATTGGATCAAATTAAATAAATAAAACATGGGTACTTTGAGTTAAGCCTTATGATGTCTTTTTTTCTGTCCCTTGAAATTGTTCAGATCTCTGTAAGATTTACTTCATCTTGCAGTGAGATAAATTGAGATATTTCTATTTCTTTTTTTTTTTTTTCCTCCCCCTTACATCTCTTAATCAGTCTTCACCAATGCTTATATTAAGTCCACAGAAGAGATCCTATAATTGGAGAAGGTGGAACACTTACCTAACGTTTCCCAGAGGCTGACATGCTTCCTTTTTAGCCTATGCTAAAAGGAAAAGAGATAGGTAGTTCATTTTACTCTGTGGCATATGCAGCCAGTCAGTTCTGTCTTACCAGCATGAGTTACATTGGAACAGCAAGGCATGGGAGAGAAGAAGAGAGGAGGCCTCTTTTGATGTCTGGAGGTGGTGGAAGGTTTTATTTTTGTTGAGAACTTTCTTTCCTTCTTTTTTTCTGTCTCCTGTGTTGGATGTGTAGCTGTCCCCATTTGTTTGAATAAGGGGTGATTAATTTTGAGGGCACGAGCTAGCAGCTTTCAGGGCGCTCTGTTGTGACTGGGATTATGGAACCACAGAATATTTGAGAGGTAGGGGAGGAACTTACTAAGGTGCCACAGTAAACTGAATGACAAGAGGAACTCCACATGTTCTCCATCTACTCACATACTGTATCATCAGTGGTCAGAAACTGCATGCTGTGTCTTGTGCTCTCTAGATATCTTTTGAGGGTAAAATGGACAGTGTGGGCTTATTTGCTGTCCATCTTCTCATTGCCTGTGTCGGTAGAGCACCTCAGAGACCTTCTTTATCAGGGTAGATAAGATGTGAACTTCTAGTGTAAACAATGGAACAGGAAGAGTAAATGCAAGCAAGAATCCACCTTTCTCTCCTTTCCTTCCTTAAGAATAGGTATTTATATATTTTTATAATTTAATGATTATATTAATTCATTAACATTTTTCTTTGATGGTCTCTTATCCAAAATTGTACCAGCATTCACCACATGCACTTTGATGCCTTTAGTCCACACTTCTAATCTTACGGATATGTCTTGGCTGACTCCCTTAATGCCCCCTCGTTTAGCCAGGCCAAGTTTCTGTGGAGTCACTTCACAGTTTACTTTAAAGATCAAGGATTTTAATTCTCAATTTCTGAAGAAAAAAAAAAAAGAAATAAAGAAAGGATAGCAAATAAAAATATGATTTTTGGTATCTCAGTTATTTTATTTGTCTGTACCAAGACATGCTTACTGGTTGGTTTGTTGTAGGGCTATTTCAAAAGCAGAGAGATTTAGCGGAGACAATGTAATCTACAAGCCACCAGGGGTAAGTGTAACTATGTATTTTATTCTGCTTATTGTCATTATATGTGAATATGACCTAATGGAGATTGTATTCAGATCATTCAGAATGTTACTGCATCTCAAACCTTAATTTTATTTTATCAGTAAATAGTTTGAGAAATAGGGTAATAGGAACTAGTGTTTCCGAGTCAGTGAAAAAGATCTCAGTATCATTTGTTGTCAGTTAAGCGCACAAAATCTAAATCTGTCATTTTATATCTCAATGTCCAGAAATGTTTTTTCTTAGAAACACAGTCAGCTCATCATGTGTGGAAGGAGTTTCGAACCTTTTTCTGTGAAAATGGAATTTATGAGGTTACCTAATTTATATGGCATTTCTGAATTAAGGTGTCATTAATCATGACCACAGCTTGTGAAGTCATGCTTCACTTCACGTTAACCAAAACTGTAATTATATTAAAAGATGGCAGCACTGAATTCTGAGTTAAAACTACTAGCAAATAAAGGAAAACTATTATATATTCATATTGCTTTGGCAAAGCAAATGTAAAATACCAGTTTCAAGTCCTGTAGGGCATTGGGAGGGATTTTTGGTGAGTCTTTGTAACTATCAGCATGAAGAAGCATAATACCTGCATCTAGTTTATACCTAAATGAGGTTTTTAGGTATGGAGAGAATATTTCTCAACCTGACTGAAGTCTAAGTAGCTTTTATTTGAAGCATCACTAATTTGGAAACAAAGTGTCTTTTCAAGTCGTCTTAAGTTGTCTTAAAAAGTGGGGTTGACTGCATAAATGATCATATATGATATTTCTTTTCTTGTTGTACTTCTGTAACATAGTTAATACAAATGTTGCATGCACAAGGGTTGAATATTGGTATATGATTTGCATTCAATATTTATACAGATCTTGTTACTTTTATGTTGGGTAGGTAACCTTTGTGGGTAGTAGCATCGTTTTTAGTATTTTTCAACTAGTATATTTTTCTTTTCAACAGGAAAATGCTCCAGATATGGTGTATTTAGGCTCACTAACCAATTTTGATCTGATTTATGCATGGACACAAGATAAATGTGTACCACTAGTTCGAGAAATTACATTTGAAAATGGGGAGGTAAGAATTTTTTCTACCATTCTACTTCTGGGGTTTCTTCCTCAAAACCAAAATGTCTCTTTCAAGGTCTTAAACCAATGCCAAAGAACTTTCTGTGTGCTTTGCTTTTGACAGAAAATAGCTGTCTGGTGATGTCTTTTCTATTGAAGCTTTTTGGTTAGACTTGAAGTTCACTGAAGGCAGATTTGTAGTAGTTTCATACACTACCAAAGAAAGAGGTTGTAAACATGCATATAGATCACTTAAGAAGTGTTTGGTGATTTGCAGGCTGTGAACTCTTGGACGCTAAGAATCTCTGTGTGTAAGAATGTGTGAGTCTGTAAGTATGTGTAGGTGTGTAACACCTTGGGTAGGTTGTATTATTCAGCTAAAGTACATATTATTTATACAGATGTTATAACTAAATCTTAAGATCCAGACATAAATGGTATTTAAGTGCTTTTTGCATCTTTTATGACCTTGAAAAAATGTTTCTAGCCAGGGTAGAAAATACCCATGTGAGCATGTCCTTGACAGTTTGAAAGAGTAAAATAATTGTGAACTATCCTTTAGTTCTAATCAGCTTTTAAAATTTAATGTTAAAGTTACTGGTAGAAAAATGTTACTGTATTAACCACTTCCAAAGCATTATCTAATAAATAAATAAGCACATTAAATGATGGCTGACCGTATATGGAACTGTCAGTCTTCTGGGAATTGTAATAAAAAGCATGTGATGTTTTTTGTCAGTCTGTGTTTAAGCACTGGTACCTTCTTAATCTTTTTAGCTTCACATGCTATTTCCTTTGAGTTTCTTCTTTTAGCTGTAATTCGTAAGATGGAATTCGGGGGTTTGCTTTCAAACATCTCTTTTCTTCGCATTATCCTTATTTTTTTTCAATGCTTTTCCATTTTCTTTTGTGATTTACTCCTATTTCATCTAATTACATCTTCATATTTTTTTTTTTGTAAAATAACCAACAGGGAAAAAAAAAATCTTTAGAAAATTAGCATGTTTGTAGTATCTCAAAAAGAGTATTTGTACATAGCCACAGCATCTGATAGAAACTCTGGTGAGGTTTGTAACAAACTGCAGTGTATTTTCCACACTGGATTAGAAATCAAAGAATCAGTGGTATGATCCATTCTCAGTTTGCACACTTATATACATTGCAGATTCAGGATAACAGGGCTCTTCTGGCACGCACAACATATCAGGTTACGTGACAAGAGGGAGGGATAGGGTGGGATGAACCAAATGATTCAAGTACAACCTTCTGGTCAACTCTGCCAGCTTTTACTGGGAAGTTCTGTTGGTTAAATTTTAATTCTTCATTTGCAACTCAATATGTAAAAGACATCACAGGTTAGCATGTCTATGGTAGATTTTCAGTGTACTTTTCCCATGGTAAAATAGGATTCTGAGCCTTCGAAGCCAAGGTTCATCGCTGTCAGACTGTACCACATGTGTCATGTTTTTTCTGATTGTTTTCTCAGCTCTTGATTTCTGTTTACTTAGGCAGGTATTTCCAATTCCAATGTGACATTTTGCCTAGCAATGTTTGTTTAAAAATTTCAGTGCTTCCAGTACCCAAACGAATTCAAACGTGTCAAAACTGAGATAATTCTGCCTGCTGAAATTGTATACTATTTAAATGGGCTTTTAATGCATACTGTACATTATTACAGGGTAAAAATAGGAAGTGCTGTGGCTGCTAAGTTGGGTTTATGGTACTAGAATACCGTATAAGTAAGATAAACACAAAAATTTCTACCGCACACTTTAAAGTCAATTTCAAAAATCAAAATTGGCCTGTGTAACCTGCTGGTAGGTGTTTTCCCTCATTTTCTTTCTTAATGTTCCTGTTCTTAATGTTTTCATTATCTGACAAGTGTCGTGGGCTGGCTAGCCATTGTGACTTCAGACAACGCATAGAACCATAGTAAATGAACTCCAAAGCAAGGTCTTCTGCTTGAAAAGACGTTTGAGAGAGAGTCCCTGTACTTGATGAGAAAAGGCTGTTGGGATCAGTCATATCATTCAGAAGAAATCACTGTTTAACCTGTAATCAGTCTGTTTAGTTTTATGTTGTATGAATACAATTAGTTGTGTGGTCTAACAATGATGCTGAAGTGTTAAGTTTTTGAAAGGGTAAAAAGTTTCTCAAAGGCATACAGAAGTAACGTGGGAAGCTCAGATCTAATGAAATATTCTCAGTTTTGATATTCTCAGTGCCAAACAAGATAGTAGCTTTTGACTGAGCCGTCCAAAGCAAATGAAATAGCTTGCCACGTCCTGATCAGTAAGACGTACTGTGAAAGC
This sequence comes from Numenius arquata, assembly GCF_964106895.1. Taxonomy (NCBI): domain Eukaryota; kingdom Metazoa; phylum Chordata; class Aves; order Charadriiformes; family Scolopacidae; genus Numenius; species Numenius arquata. The sequence continues at coordinate 34,170,949 of NC_133579.1, read as the reverse complement.
TGGAATAGAAAAGCAAACAAAGGAAGGTACTCTATGGAAACCAGTTAGCAGGCAATATTAGCAAGACTTTCAAGCCAGTTGTCCTAACAACCTCCTTGGAGATCATGTGAATACCACTCACCGCATATAAGGGTTTTAACTTATGCGGATATCAAAACCGAGGTTGTCCTGTTAGCTGCCTGCAAGCAAGAGGGGAGCTTAGAGCTGGAACACTGAGTCCTATTTGGGAGTTCTCCCTCTGGAAATGTACCTGCTGAAATGAGTGAGGAAATGGAGCCATAATCCTAGTGGTATGAAACAGACATCTTCCCATCTTGTAAGAGGAGAGGAGGCTGAGACCCAGCCTCCTTGATTTCATCAAGAGCACTGACATTATGAGGACCTTTGCAATCTGCTGTGAAAAGACCAAGCTTCAACTTACCTGATGGACTTGGTTTAAGGGAGAATGACAGCCATTTCATGTACACTACTGATGTGGACAGCATTTCTTGCAACTTACTGTAAATTGAAAATATCTGAAGAAACTCTTCTGTTTGGTGGCAGAACGAACGAGTGCCGTATTTTTCAAAAACCATAGATTTTATTCTGATACAGGCTAGAATTGAAGAAATAGCAGCACTTGCTTGTGCACCAGATGTGCAAGTGAAAGATAGGCGAGACCATAAGTATAAATTAGCATTTCTTCACTTGGGCTTTAGCAAGTTAAACTGATGTTCAAAGGTGCTTAAAAATCACTTTTGAAGCAAGCAAATGTGAGTTGTTCATGTTTTGTGTTTTGAGTAAAAGAAAAACTCTGAATAAATTATTCAAGGAGTTCCTACGTTTATCTGTCCCTGGACAGAGATCACATTCCTGTGAGGAACTGAAGCATCTCTGTCCAACGAAGGTTTTAATTTTTTCGTCAATTTTAGTAATATACTAGACTGTGATTTTCATAATGGTGTTAGACAGATGACCAGCCAGGACACACTTACTGGCAGAAGAGCACAACTTGATCATTACTGCTATAGCTATGTCATTAGCTTTTGCTTTTTTTCTTCGAGGGGTGTTTTTTGTGGTTTGATTTTGGTTGGTTGATTTTTGTTTGGTTTTGATTTGGTGGTTGTTTTTTTTAGGGTTGTGTTATTTACAGATATCATTCACTGTGTTATGCTAAGACAACATGAACTTAGTACCTGAACCAACCTAGGACTGGGTCTAGGATACACACTTTATAGTATTTAATACCATGTTCTTCAGGCCTCATTGCTGTTTCTATGAAGATGTATTTTCTCAGAATTGGGCTATTTCTTCTGAGCAAGTATTCCAGTGCAGGTGTACTCCTTCCCTAAATGTTGATAATGAAATACCTTCATACCTTATCCGCTGTATATGATACAGAGGAAGGAAACATGGTAAACTGTATCACTCTGGTATCTTAGATGAAGCGTCAGCAGTTAACATCTTTACTCCTGTTCTTTCAACTGTTTTTAAAGTAGAGATCTCACTGAATTTGAAAATTGCTGGAATTGCATACTTAAGTGCCCCGAAGAAATGGAAGAAATGGGATTTGTCATTTGTTTTCTGTGCAGGAGCTGACAGAAGAAGGCCTTCCTTTTCTCATACTTTTCCACATGAAAGATGACTTGGAGAGTTTAGAGAAATTCCAACAAGAGGTTGCACGACAACTAATAAGTGAAAAAGGTTTGTAGTAACTCCTACTACTTCTTGTTTTTACTGGTATAATTTTTTTCTGGCAAACTCATTAGAGTGGAAGCAAGGCCAAGCAGAAGCCTAGCTTTAAAGCTCTTGAGACCAAAGGGCTTTTTGTACTTTTGACAGTGAGGACCATCTCCTCTAGAAATGATTAAAATAGATAGACAATTTATTAGTAAGTAACTATTACAGAAATCCTTCTTGTCTAAATGACCTCATGCAATTTGAGAGGGTGTTAAACAAAACATCTGTTTGTATTTTGGCCAAGAACACTTCAAGAAAATTAGTTATTTTGGTGGTGTTAGTTATTTAAATCTATTTTCAAGTTTGTTTTATCTATCTAATATCTAATATTTTATCTATCTAATATTTTTGTAATACTTAAGAAAGTGTTAGGGTTTCAAGATAATTAAAAAATCTTAACATGCATTTTTGTCTGCTCACAATTTTAAGGTACAATAAACTTCCTCCATGCTGACTGTGATAAATTCAGGCACCCACTCCTCCATATTCAGAAGACTCCAGCAGACTGCCCTGTTATTGCCATTGATAGCTTTAGGCACATGTACGTCTTTCCAGACTTCAGCGACTTGTCGTAAGTATTTTTCTTTGTGCATTTTAATTTGAGAAGAACAAGGGAAAAGACGTGCTCATATTTTAATCAGTACTATGATAGAAAGGTGAATAAATCTGGGATAGGTGAAGCCCCTATGTGCAATTCAGTGTCAGAGCCTTAAAGCGGTATGAATTGGTGTGAAGTCATGGTCTAAAAGGAGTTGCATTGCTTTATGCAAGAAGAGAATCTCACATTAAGTTTTTAGATGCTACTCTTTTATTTCAAAGTTTTGCTGTTTTCCATAGTAGTTGAGCATTTGGAGCCCGGCATGGTATTTTTAGTGGTGATCTAGATATATCAGTTAACCTTAAAATGTTTAAAACGCTACATGGAATGTTTAAGTGCTTTGTTATGCAATAATTACTGTAAAATGCACTACATAAGAATTCCTAGCCTACTGGTTTGGTTTTTCTTGCTGTGCAATTCCAGGCTTCCTGCATTAGTCTAAAGCTGGAAAGCTGGCAGAGAAATCCTGGTTGCATGGGTTTCTGAAATTTTCCACATGCAGCTGATTATTGGCATTTTACCTGGATAAAATGTGAGAGAGAAGTATCGGGATGCTTAGGCAAAATACCACTTCGATAATCCTCTTTATATCAGCCTATCTCTTTATCTTGCACTGCCTTGGAAGCAGATGTTCTGTCTCCTGTGGCTCAGTTGAGGAATGAAGATGTGTAATTGTTATCTTCAGGGACTTTCAGCATGAGACAAGTGTTCTGTCTTTGTCTTCAGGTTGTGTGTTAAAATCCAGTTTCTGTCTCAAAGGAGGTACCTGCATATACACTGCTTGTTAAGGCCTGGTTTAGACGCTTAAGCTTTGAGACTTGAATTTTTTTCCCCATTCATACTTTTAAAAACTTGGGATATTTCATTTTGTCAAAGCCAAGGATTCAAAGCTCACACTTAGCAAGCAATGGGAACGTAACCACGTGTCTAATTCTGCCATTCCAACAGGCATATTTCTACCTGAAATGTTGACATTTGGAAGGAGAGTTCTCCCCATAATTCTCCACAGGCTTATTCTTAAAATGTAGCCTCTATTTGATGTATCTCAAATAGTGCTTTTCAAATAGCTAAAGCTATGTATGTGGAAACTCTGATAGTGACTGTTCTCCCTCTTCTCTTCTTTGGAAGATCATGCTAGTGCTTTAAAATAAATAGTGGGATATTTGCATTTTGAAAGCACTCTTTTATTGTCACTTTTGAAACAGCCCTAAAATAAATTAGTATCTCTTACAGGGGAATAGAGATGTTTAGTTTAGACATTCATGTTTTGTTTCTGTGAAACGCTATCAGAATAATAAAAGCTATTTGCTTGTTTGTATACCAACTGTCACATACAAATGAAGATGAGAGAGAGATGTCAGGATTGTAGACAGTTGCTTAATGATAAATAATTATTCAACCTTACTCTAGGAGATTGAGCTGATACTTAAAAATACCTAACAAACAGTTTGGAAACAAGGAGAGCTTGGAGCTCCTGGGGTGATATTCTTTTGTGTGTGTGTGTGGTTTGGAGACTTGTTTTGGTCTTGTTTTGTTTGTGGTTTGTTTTTTTTTTTAATAATCGGTAAAATCTCAATTCTGAGACTTTAATCTGCCTCCAAGGATTTCTGCCACTTTAGTACATTTTCTGGACTCTTTTCCAAACTGGCTGCAGACTGTGTCTCTTGTAGTCTCAGTGCTGCCACCAACCAATAGGGCATGGGTATGGTACTTTGAGAACTCGCCCACTAAAAGATTTCCCCTTTCTTTAGGGAGTTATCTTCTTGGAGAATAGCCACTTCATAGGCAAATAAGACTACCACCTAATTTTTTGTCCTCGTACTTTGGCCACCTGGCCCTATTCATCCTGCTGTTCCAAGTTGGAAATGATAGCAGGGAGTGTTCAACAGATCAGTTGTAGCTTCTCAGCGAGAACTGGCTGAGCTACAAGAGGCTGTAGGCACCAAATGCCCTTCCTTGCTGCATCAGAAGAGGAGAAGAGGTTGGAGGGGAATGTCTCCAGCAGTGTGCCTGACCTAGAGCAGGGAGCAGTGATTCTACTGTCCCTGCAACCAGGCTGGAATGAACCCCCTTCTCTCCATCAGTATTATCCTGATCTCAGAAGGGAAGAGATTCCTCGAAGTACTACTGTAATACTGATTAATTGCAGACATTGCTGTAGTGATACCCTCTAACTATATTATACTATGTTTTATCCGTAGAGTTTTCTGATGATCTGAAATACTGCCAGTGGCCCGACTGACCACACTTTGTCCCTCTTTTCTAAATATAATAATTGGTCTGATGAAAGACTCCTTAAGAAACCTGTCTCCATTCACACATTACCTTTTGATTGCATACATAGTGCTCACATTATAGTTTTTATGTCATCTTTAATGATTATTAGATCAACTCTTCATTTTAAGCATTTTAGTCTATTTGATGTTTCACAAATAAAATTGGATGCTGTAATTTAGCACGTTTGCTGTGGGTGACAGTAGATGATCTCAGATTAGATTTACATTGATATCCTCTTAGCGCTTATCTCTAGTGTATATGCAGTTGCTCAGGCACTAGAGAGCCTTTGAAAGATGTTTTGTCAATACTGCTCCCCAACTGTCATTTGTATCTGTAAACTGTGCATTTGGAACCTGCTGTTCCCTCTTACATTATGGTTAGTGGGGAGCTGAAGCGAGTATACAATGAAGTTATCGGCTAGTACAACTCTGTGGGAGTTATTGAAAAGATGAAATACTTGCTGTGTTCTCAAGAGACAGTGGAAAGAAAAAGGAGCTGGTAGGATACCTTAACAAACCATTTGGCTTCCTGTCTTCTATTAATCACCTCAAAGTGGACATAGAGTGCTAGATAAACAGAAGTTGGCTACTCTAAACAGCATGCTTTAAATCTTCTGTGTTTGGACTTAACTTGTAATAAACACGTGGGTGTTTCTGTTGGGTTTGTTCCAGAGTTCCAGGTAAACTGAAGCAATTTGTACTAGACCTGCATTCTGGAAAATTGCATAGAGAGTTTCATCATGGCCCTGATCCAACTGATGTAGCACCTGGTCAGGTAAGGTTACAACAAATACATTTAATTTGGCCATTTAATAAACAACTTTTTTTTTTAACTCCCTGTCAGAGCTGTACTTCCTAATACGTATGTACTTTAACTTCAGTCTCCTAACTTCTATAAACAGAGGAATCTGTTTATAGAAGCATGATGTTACCCCTTCTGCTTGGCTCTTCCTTTAACCTCCTTTGGGTAAAGACAGGGAGAGCATTAGGGGAAGTATGATAACTTGTTTGCCTTGGATAAGGGAAGAGAATAAGAATATATATTTTTTCCACTGAAGCAGGAGATCTAGGGCTAGATAACTGTTCTGAGCTCATAGAGCTGCTCTTACGTTCTCATGTGATTTCAGTGCAAAACCTGATGATACACCATAGATGCATTATTTCCCACGTGACACACCATGAGAGGGTGCTTCTGAGCAATCAATCGATTGTTTCATGTATTTACTCATAGTCACCAATCCAAGCAGGAGGCAGGTTATTAGAGCATCAGCAAAAGACTGATAAAAGTAATATGCCCTATTACCACTTATTAATTCTGTTAACAAGTACCATTAATAGTGGTCACAGGCTGCATTTGTCAGTTTGGATTCTTCACTGTTCTGCTCAAAGGTTGTCATGCTGTATAGTTACGTGCCTGGAAGTCACTCCTAGGATCTCTTCAGGAACACAGCAACTAGATCCTTCTCCAGACAAAACTCAGGAGCACCTCAGTGTTTAGTTTAATCCAAGAGGCAGAAAAGAAAGGACATTACCAGCCCCCATTCCCTCTGCTCAGCCCAGTCCTTCAGTGTCTTGATCAGCCTTTTATCCTTTTGATACACCGCCCAGTTCATATGCTTGGTGTCATACTGAAAAGTGCAAATCTAACAGCCTGTCAGGCAACCTTCTCGTTACCGCAGGCACTCTCTAAAGAAATAACTGTTTTTAAACACTTCTATGGAGTTGCGTGTTGTGGTGTTTAGGGCTCAAAGAGCCATGTTGGGCCCAGAGGAGACCCAGTGCCCTTGTGCCTCAGGCCATCCCAGAACCTATGGGTGAGGGACAGAAACAATTTACGGCTACAGGCTCATTTTCCTGGTGATCTGTGGGATGTGGTAAGGGAAGCACCGTGCTAAGCCGTGTCAGTGCAGCCTCCTCTTACCTTGCTCAAAATTAAAAGATTTAAAGGCGTGAAAGCCCTGGAGGGCTTGCATTGGGCCAGGAGAATGACTGCTTTCGAGTGTTGTCATGACTGGCTGTGAAAAACACGTGGGCTGAATTGTCTCAGCAGTAATTAATTTAAGTGGTAACTCCCTGTGTTTCTCGGGAATTCATTGAGCAATCAGAATTCGGGTCAACACGAAGAGATGGAGAAAACGGAGCTGGAGAGGGAGGCGTAGGCCAGGCACTCGGTCAGCTCGGAGCCAGACAGGCAATTGCAGTCTGGAGGAAGCTTGGCCAGGGAGGGAGGAAGCCTGCCCAGTCCCTGGATCCTGCTGCCTGCCTGGGCACAGGCTCGTTGCCCAGAGCTGCGGGCTTTCTCTTATCTCCCTTCTGCCTTGAAAAACACACACGAAACCTGGGATGTTTGCTTTCTCATCTCCATATGGCACCCTGCCATCTCGTGGAAGATGGGTATGCCTGTGCCATGGAAATGCTGGCCTTAACTAAACTGGGGGCTCCTGGTTTAGGTCGTGTCTCCCTTGAATTGCATGTTTCAGATTTGGTTATGGTTTTTTTTGTTTTCCACAGAAAAATTCTAAAATATTTTGGCAGCGATGTTACTTTTGCCCTGTTGTATCTCAAAACCAAACACACAAACCAGGATATCTTTGAAGCCAGTGGTGGATAGACTCAAAACAAATCTACAGCGGGGGGTACATTTGAAATACTTTTAAGTCACTTGTACAGAAACTTGTGTGATGGCCATTACCTTTGAGATGTGTCAACAAAAAGAAATACCCTTAACTGATGGTGCTTAATTAATGTATGTGTGCCTGTGTATTCCACCTACTTGGGACTTACGTGCCTTCCAGGAAAAAAAAAAAAAACACCTCAATTTGTGAGAATGCTGGACATTCGTGCACTCCCATAATTAATGTTAGAAGTTCATTTAATGGAAGTGAATGCTTGTAAGACGCATTTTAATAATCAATTTTACTGTTTGTTCTGTTTTTCAGCCAATTCAGGATTTAGCAAGCAGCCCGCCAGAGAGCTCATTCCAGAAACTGGCACCCAGTGAACATAGGTACACCTTATTGAGGGAAAAAGATGAACTTTAAAAACTTGAAATAATCTTGCAAGCCTTTCAGACAGCAGCATTGACTTCTGTGTGGTGGAAATAGTAAACCTATATTTTCATAATTCTATGTGTATTTTTATTTTGAATAAACTGAAAAATAATTTTTTTCTCCCCAGGCTTGTAAATACATTTGTTTGGTGGGTCATTCTCTACAGCATCTTTCAAACAGTACGTTCCTAATGCTAGAGTAAAATATCAGAGACCCATCCAGACTCTTGATCTAACTCTGTTCTGTAAAACTTTTATAATCCAAATGAAGGTATCCTTGCCAGAGACATGCTGTTAACTTGCACTATCCCATTAAATAGGACTTTTGGGTTGTTTCTGTGTAACCTTGGTAGTATGTGCTTTTTCTTCTTCTTCTTCTTCTTCATGTGAACAGCTATCCTGGTAATCTATTTCTTTGTCACATTTTTCTCCAACTTAAGAGGGTCTTCTATTCTGGATACTTGGGAGGGGAATAAATTAAAGTTTTACAGAATCTCGTGTGGTGCTTTACTGGGTGTAAATGTCTAAGCGATTAAACAATTCTAGTAAAATACCAACCAAGGAAAGGAAAAGTTTTAATGATGATGGCTGTACTTTGAATGAAGAGGCTGTATTGACCTGCTCTGATTTCCTGGAATTCGTAAGGTTGTTATATTATCCACACAGTTGTCTTAAAAGAACATGAATTTTGGAAACCCCTCAAAGTAGGAGAGGGCTAGGGGTGGACTGCCGTCTTTTTGTCAGTCCTAAATTAATCTCTGTATGTATGTGTTAGAATTAGTTGGGGTTTGGGTTTGTTTTTTTCCCTTGGGATCTCTGCCTTCCTGGCAGACATTTACTTTCTGAACAATCATTGCAAATTTTCTGTTACTCTTTTTGTCTGGTTTGTGCCTTATTTATTGTATATTCTTTGAATTCTGCTCTGAAGAAGGCATTACTACTTTCCTTGTGGGCTTTTCTGTTGTGCGTAATACTAGAACATGGTCTTTTCTCAATGAATCTTCAAGCTGTTTCAGATGAACACACAGAAGCTGTAAGATGGAAAAATACCTGTTAATTTGGGGTGTGGTGCTGGAGGCAAATTAGTATTGGATTTGTACACTTACTACAAAGAATCATGGTCAGTGACTTGGGCCCCTGGGCTTTAGTGTCCTTGGAAGCAAGCTTGTTCTTTGGACCACTGGGTTCATGTTGACTCCAGTGAGTGCCCCAACTTCTGCAGTTCACAGCTCAGGGTTCCTTTTGCTTCTCAGCTGGATGCCATCTACTCGGTTATTGACAGATGACAGATCATGGTGGCAAAAGCTGATCTCAAGAGAGGCTGCTGTATCAAGCTCCTGCAGGAACAGGCATGTGAGCTTTCTAGAGGGTGATTCCGAGGAGGGAGTTACTGGTACCAACCAACACTAAGCTACAGCTCAGCAGATGCAGAATTGGTAGCTACAAAGAGTATTATAAGATTTTGTTTACAAGCACGCTTTTTTTGGTCAATTTTGTGACTCTGCATTTTGGAGTGCACATTAAGTTCTTGAAAGTCATGTCTTCTCCTGCCCCATTCTCCATCTCATGCCAAATCAAGCATTTCTGGCACCTGAGTCATACCACCTTCCAGCTGGAATCCAAAAGGATGTGAGCAGGGTAGCGTTTTAAGGCTGCCACTTGTTAACTGGAGGTGGTGCTACAGAACTTCTGGAGTTGTTCAGGCACCTGAAATTTTAGTCAATTCCTGCATGGTGCCTACAAGGAGTCATCTTGCACCTTAAGATTCCCATTTCTCCTTGGGATTCTTTACCTATAAATGCTGTTTAGGAGATGTAGTCTAAACTTCTCTTTCTGGAGATGCTACCTCATCATACATCCAACAGTCCTCCACCATTCCTTAATCCAAGGTTTTCTTCTCTGAGTAAGGAAAAGAGCTTGTTCCCAGAGCTTTGGCACCCCGGCACTAAGTAGGCAATTGGATATAACAGTTTTATGACAGTTACACATTCAAGTCCTTTCACTGTGTACTCTTTAGAGGTTGAACAGCTAAAGTCTAGATATGCCTACCATGATGTTGAGTATGGCTTGAACTTTTGAAGTATCTGGTGATACAGAGGATTTGCCCAGAGAGAGCAAATGCTGGACAAATTGTGAGATGTGTTTTTAGTAGAGCCCTTCAATTCTGATCATCTACATCAATGTTTGTAACCCTTCAGTGCTCAGCTAACCACTCCCTTTAACGTTTCTCCAGGCTTTCATGGGAAGCTGTCAAACAATATTAGCATTATCCTCATACAGAACAAAACCATTCCAAACTCTCTTCTTAACTGAACTTAAGGAGTCCATTTCTGATCTAGCCTATGTGTACGAGTGATGAGATGCACGCAACATTTTAGGGACTTGTGTTAATTTCTGTCAATGTAAATATTTAATAGCTAAAGCGTGTGTTTGATAACTCAATTCAGGATTCTTAAATCTTGGTAATGCAATTATTTCAATAACACAACATTTGTGAGGGATTAGTCTTTTAGATGCTGAAAGGAAATAAACCCTGATGTTCTCAATAAATGCTACGACCAGGCTCATAGGCAAAAACTTTTATTTGGTCTGAAAGAATGATCTATATCTTACATGCCTAGCAATTTAAATGCTAGTTTGGTGACTCAGATGCCCATCTTTTTTCACATATGTAAATAACCCATCTATTTTTAAAAAATCATAGCTTAAATAATAGTCTAGTGTGTACAGTTCTGAAATTGCTTCCTTAAAGATGCAAGGAGGAAGAATAGTTTTTGTGCTAGATGTTTCATAAAATGAGCCCATACCAGGCTGAATTTGTATAAGCTGTGGCAGGAGTTCAGTTTCATGAATTTAGATTGTCCTGGCATCAGTCCAGCTTGTAGGAAGAGGGTGGAGCCCTCGATGGCTCTGATGTGGCTGCTGTTATTTAAATGCACACGGTTTCGAAGCGTACAGTAGCAAAGCAGAGATGGCTTTTTAAAAATTATACAAAGAATCAACCACAGTTTCTGATTAAGAACGATTTATCCTTAGTTTCTTCCTTTAAATGTAGAAATTACATATCAAAGGAACGAACAG